>NW_026044019.1:0-72000 GCF_937001465.1 Orcinus orca
CAGGAAACCGATTTCAGGAGGTAGACTGGAATTGCATTTAAAGCATAGGAAAAGAGGCAGAAGGTCGACAATGATGCACTTGGCCAAAAAGGGCGTATGCGTTTTTTCCTGAATATATTCAGGAAAAAACGCATACGCCCTTTTTGGCCAACCAAGCAAGCTTGCAAAGGAAATCTGCACTACAATGAAGTCTCACTTCCCCCCCGTCAAAAGGGCCATCTGAAAAAAGTGTAAAATCCAGAAAGGCAGGACAGGCCATGGAGAACTGGGAGCCTTGTTATGCTGATGGGCGGGATGTAAATTGCCAACAGCCACTCGGGAGAAGTGTATGGTGTTTCCTGAAACATCTAAAAAACAAAGCAACAGAGCCTAGGGCACTTCCACTTATGGTCCTATAGCTTAGGGAAATTAAAATCAAAAAGACACAGCCACCCCAAAGTTTGGGATGGCTCTGTTTACAAGAAACTCGTTTACGGTACAAGTTCAATATCGCATAAAGCGAAAAATGGATAAAGAAGTTGTGGTACTTACGTACAATGCAATATCACTCAGCAATGACATCTATGTCATCAGGCCCATAGCAGCATAATGCGTGGATTCAGGTATGATGATTCTAACTGAAATAAGTCACACAGAAAAAGAAACATCATAAGATATCACTAATACACGGAATGTAAACTTGGCTACACAGGAACTGAATTTCAAAACAGAACATGGTCCCAAATTTAGAAAATCAACTTATGCTTGCTTAAGGGGAAAGGTGAGTTGGGGTGCTGCATAAAACCAGAGGTTGAAATGAGCACAGATAAAGTTCCTTAAGCCAAATATGTAATAGACAAGAGCTACTCCTTGCTCAACGAAATGGACTCAAAACCCCATATTAAACGCCTAATAATGTACCTGACTAGTAAGTATCTTAAAACCTATGGATTGCTATGTCTCTGAAAGTGAATCAATCGTGAGTACAGGGGCAAAAACGCAGCAGTGATAGGATTGGAGAGTTTTGGTGAGCAAATGAAGACCCTTTGAAGTCATATTGCATGGTACCCATTCCACGGGTCTCAACTCTCCAGGTTTAAGGGATTCTTCCTTCAGCTAAAACATGCATGTGGAACCCAGAGTATGATCAACCGTGTGATCGGGAGACGTGTTGAAATATGTCTCAGTTCTCGTCCCCTGGTACTCGGGTGCAACATTCCAGATGCTTTACTAACACTCTCCCAACTTGGAGAGTCAGTGCCTTTAACCTCCTGTTTGGCCCAGTTTGCAAATTCCGCGGAAGATGAACAGGAATAGGGAGAACCAATGAGAGAGTAGCTGGAGGTGTCTGGACGGGAAAATTTAACTCTCATTTCCCACCAGGAAGAGGAATTAACCAAAGGCTCAGCGTGCCATGCCGGAACCAGATTAGGGCCTGAAGCAATCCTGCGGTGTTGCGGCCAGCTCACAAGAAAGCGAGTTGAAGAAAGGAGCTCAGGGGCACTGTAATTCACAAACCTTCAGAGTTATAAATGACAGCTATCATCCAAAAATATACTGAAGTAAGGCTGCCAAGAGGACTTGAAAGCCGGGCAGAATTGCAGGAAACCGATTTCAGGAGGTAGACTGGAATTGCATTTAAAGCATAGGAAAAGAGGCAGAAGGTCGACAATGATGCACTTGGCCAAAAAGGGCGTATGCGTTTTTTCCTGAATATATTCAGGAAAAAACGCATACGCCCTTTTTGGCCAACCAAGCAAGCTTGCAAAGGAAATCTGCACTACAATGAAGTCTCACTTCCCCCCCGTCAAAAGGGCCATCTGAAAAAAGTGTAAAATCCAGAAAGGCAGGACAGGCCATGGAGAACTGGGAGCCTTGTTATGCTGATGGGCGGGATGTAAATTGCCAACAGCCACTCAGGAGAAGTGTATGGTGTTTCCTGAAACATCTAAAAAACAAAGCAA
Organism: Orcinus orca; assembly: GCF_937001465.1. Classification (NCBI taxonomy): domain Eukaryota; kingdom Metazoa; phylum Chordata; class Mammalia; order Artiodactyla; family Delphinidae; genus Orcinus; species Orcinus orca. Next base: position 1,944 of record NW_026044019.1, read on the forward strand.
CAGAGCCTAGGGCACTTCCACTTATGGTCCTATAGCTTAGGGAAATTAAAATCAAAAAGACACAGCCACCCCAAAGTTTGGGATGGCTCTGTTTACAAGAAACTCGTTTACGGTACAAGTTCAATATCGCATAAAGCGAAAAATGGATAAAGAAGTTGTGGTACTTACGTACAATGCAATATCACTCAGCAATGACATCTATGTCATCAGGCCCATAGCAGCATAATGCGTGGATTCAGGTATGATGATTCTAACTGAAATAAGTCACACAGAAAAAGAAACATCATAAGATATCACTAATACACGGAATGTAAACTTGGCTACACAGGAACTGAATTTCAAAACAGAACATGGTCCCAAATTTAGAAAATCAACTTATGCTTGCTTAAGGGGAAAGGTGAGTTGGGGTGCTGCATAAAACCAGAGGTTGAAATGAGCACAGATAAAGTTCCTTAAGCCAAATATGTAATAGACAAGAGCTACTCCTTGCTCAACGAAATGGACTCAAAACCCCATATTAAACGCCTAATAATGTACCTGACTAGTAAGTATCTTAAAACCTATGGATTGCTATGTCTCTGAAAGTGAATCAATCGTGAGTACAGGGGCAAAAACGCAGCAGTGATAGGATTGGAGAGTTTTGGTGAGCAAATGAAGACCCTTTGAAGTCATATTGCATGGTACCCATTCCACGGGTCTCAACTCTCCAGGTTTAAGGGATTCTTCCTTCAGCTAAAACATGCATGTGGAACCCAGAGTATGATCAACCGTGTGATCGGGAGACGTGTTGAAATATGTCTCAGTTCTCGTCCCCTGGTACTCGGGTGCAACATTCCAGATGCTTTACTAACACTCTCCCAACTTGGAGAGTCAGTGCCTTTAACCTCCTGTTTGGCCCAGTTTGCAAATTCCGCGGAAGATGAACAGGAATAGGGAGAACCAATGAGAGACTAGCTGGAGGTGTCTGGACGGGAAAATTTAACTCTCATTTCCCACCAGGAAGAGGAATTAACCAAAGGCTCAGCGTGCCATGCCGGAACCAGATTAGGGCCTGAAGCAATCCTGCGGTGTTGCGGCCAGCTCACAAGAAAGCGAGTTGAAGAAAGGAGCTCAGGGGCACTGTAATTCACAAACCTGCAGAGTTATAAATGACAGCTATCATCCAAAAATATACTGAAGTAAGGCTGCCAAGAGGACTTGAAAGCCGGGCAGAATTGCAGGAAACCGATTTCAGGAGGTAGACTGGAATTGCATTTAAAGCATAGGAAAAGAGGCAGAAGGTCGACAATGATGCACTTGGCCAAAAAGGGCGTATGCGTTTTTTCCTGAATATATTCAGGAAAAAACGCATACGCCCTTTTTGGCCAACCAAGCAAGCTTGCAAAGGAAATCTGCACTACAATGAAGTCTCACTTCCCCCCCATCAAAAGGGCCATCTGAAAAAAGTGTAAAATCCAGAAAGGCAGGACAGGCCATGGAGAACTGGGAGCCTTGTTATGCTGATGGGCGGGATGTAAATTGCCAACAGCCACTCGGGAGAAGTGTATGGTGTTTCCTGAAACATCTAAAAAACAAAGCAACAGAGCCTAGGGCACTTCCACTTATGGTCCTATAGCTTAGGGAAATTAAAATCAAAAAGACACAGCCACCCCAAAGTTTGGGATGGCTCTGTTTACAAGAAACTCGTTTACGGTACAAGTTCAATATCGCATAAAGCGAAAAATGGATAAAGAAGTTGTGGTACTTACGTACAATGCAATATCACTCAGCAATGACATCTATGTCATCAGGCCCATAGCAGCATAATGCGTGGATTCAGGTATGATGATTCTAACTGAAATAAGTCACACAGAAAAAGAAACATCATAAGATATCACTAATACACGGAATGTAAACTTGGCTACACAGGAACTGAATTTCAAAACAGAACATGGTCCCAAATTTAGAAAATCAACTTATGCTTGCTTAAGGGGAAAGGTGAGTTGGGGTGCTGCATAAAACCAGAGGTTGAAATGAGCACAGATAAAGTTCCTTAAGCCAAATATGTAATAGACAAGAGCTACTCCTTGCTCAACGAAATGGACTCAAAACCCCATATTAAACGCCTAATAATGTACCTGACTAGTAAGTATCTTAAAACCTATGGATTGCTATGTCTCTGAAAGTGAATCAATCGTGAGTACAGGGGCAAAAACGCAGCAGTGATAGGATTGGAGAGTTTTGGTGAGCAAATGAAGACCCTTTGAAGTCATATTGCATGGTACCCATTCCACGGGTCTCAACTCTCCAGGTTTAAGGGATTCTTCCTTCAGCTAAAACATGCATGTGGAACCCAGAGTATGATCAACCGTGTGATCGGGAGACGTGTTGAAATATGTCTCAGTTCTCGTCCCCTGGTACTCGGGTGCAACATTCCAGATGCTTTACTAACACTCTCCCAACTTGGAGAGTCAGTGCCTTTAACCTCCTGTTTGGCCCAGTTTGCAAATTCCGCGGAAGATGAACAGGAATAGGGAGAACCAATGAGAGACTAGCTGGAGGTGTCTGGACAGGAAAATTTAACTCTCATTTCCCACCAGGAAGAGGAATTAACCAAAGGCTCAGCGTGCCATGCCGGAACCAGATTAGGGCCTGAAGCAATCCTGCGGTGTTGCGGCCAGCTCACAAGAAAGCGAGTTGAAGAAAGGAGCTCAGGGGCACTGTAATTCACAAACCTGCAGAGTTATAAATGACAGCTATCATCCAAAAATATACTGAAGTAAGGCTGCCAAGAGGACTTGAAAGCCGGGCAGAATTGCAGGAAACCGATTTCAGGAGGTAGACTGGAATTGCATTTAAAGCATAGGAAAAGAGGCAGAAGGTCGACAATGATGCACTTGGCCAAAAAGGGCGTATGCGTTTTTTCCTGAATATATTCAGGAAAAAACGCATACGCCCTTTTTGGCCAACCAAGCAAGCTTGCAAAGGAAATCTGCACTACAATGAAGTCTCACTTCCCCCCCGTCAAAAGGGCCATCTGAAAAAAGTGTAAAATCCAGAAAGGCAGGACAGGCCATGGAGAACTGGGAGCCTTGTTATGCTGATGGGCGGGATGTAAATTGCCAACAGCCACTCGGGAGAAGTGTATGGTGTTTCCTGAAACATCTAAAAAACAAAGCAACAGAGCCTAGGGCACTTCCACTTATGGTCCTATAGCTTAGGGAAATTAAAATCAAAAAGACACAGCCACCCCAAAGTTTGGGATGGCTCTGTTTACAAGAAACTCGTTTACGGTACAAGTTCAATATCGCATAAAGCGAAAAATGGATAAAGAAGTTGTGGTACTTACGTACAATGCAATATCACTCAGCAATGACATCTATGTCATCAGGCCCATAGCAGCATAATGCGTGGATTCAGGTATGATGATTCTAACTGAAATAAGTCACACAGAAAAAGAAACATCATAAGATATCACTAATACACGGAATGTAAACTTGGCTACACAGGAACTGAATTTCAAAACAGAACATGGTCCCAAATTTAGAAAATCAACTTATGCTTGCTTAAGGGGAAAGGTGAGTTGGGGTGCTGCATAAAACCAGAGGTTGAAATGAGCACAGATAAAGTTCCTTAAGCCAAATATGTAATAGACAAGAGCTACTCCTTGCTCAACGAAATGGACTCAAAACCCCATATTAAACGCCTAATAATGTACCTGACTAGTAAGTATCTTAAAACCTATGGATTGCTATGTCTCTGAAAGTGAATCAATCGTGAGTACAGGGGCAAAAACGCAGCAGTGATAGGATTGGAGAGTTTTGGTGAGCAAATGAAGACCCTTTGAAGTCATATTGCATGGTACCCATTCCACGGGTCTCAACTCTCCAGGTTTAAGGGATTCTTCCTTCAGCTAAAACATGCATGTGGAACCCAGAGTATGATCAACCGTGTGATCGGGAGACGTGTTGAAATATGTCTCAGTTCTCGTCCCCTGGTACTCGGGTGCAACATTCCAGATGCTTTACTAACACTCTCCCAACTTGGAGAGTCAGTGCCTTTAACCTCCTGTTTGGCCCAGTTTGCAAATTCCGCGGAAGATGAACAGGAATAGGGAGAACCAATGAGAGACTAGCTGGAGGTGTCTGGACGGGAAAATTTAACTCTCATTTCCCACCAGGAAGAGGAATTAACCAAAGGCTCAGCGTGCCATGCCGGAACCAGATTAGGGCCTGAAGCAATCCTGCGGTGTTGCGGCCAGCTCACAAGAAAGCGAGTTGAAGAAAGGAGCTCAGGGGCACTGTAATTCACAAACCTGCAGAGTTATAAATGACAGCTATCATCCAAAAATATACTGAAGTAAGGCTGCCAAGAGGACTTGAAAGCCGGGCAGAATTGCAGGAAACCGATTTCAGGAGGTAGACTGGAATTGCATTTAAAGCATAGGAAAAGAGGCAGAAGGTCGACAATGATGCACTTGGCCAAAAAGGGCGTATGCGTTTTTTCCTGAATATATTCAGGAAAAAACGCATACGCCCTTTTTGGCCAACCAAGCAAGCTTGCAAAGGAAATCTGCACTACAATGAAGTCTCACTTCCCCCCCGTCAAAAGGGCCATCTGAAAAAAGTGTAAAATCCAGAAAGGCAGGACAGGCCACGGAGAACTGGGAGCCTTGTTATGCTGATGGGCGGGATGTAAATTGCCAACAGCCACTCGGGAGAAGTGTATGGTGTTTCCTGAAACATCTAAAAAACAAAGCAACAGAGCCTAGGGCACTTCCACTTATGGTCCTATAGCTTAGGGAAATTAAAATCAAAAAGACATAGCCACCCCAAAGTTTGGGATGGCTCTGTTTACAAGAAACTCGTTTACGGTACAAGTTCAATATCGCATAAAGCGAAAAATGGATAAAGAAGTTGTGGTACTTACGTACAATGCAATATCACTCAGCAATGACATCTATGTCATCAGGCCCATAGCAGCATAATGCGTGGATTCAGGTATGATGATTCTAACTGAAATAAGTCACACAGAAAAAGAAACATCATAAGATATCACTAATACACGGAATGTAAACTTGGCTACACAGGAACTGAATTTCAAAACAGAACATGGTCCCAAATTTAGAAAATCAACTTATGCTTGCTTAAGGGGAAAGGTGAGTTGGGGTGCTGCATAAAACCAGAGGTTGAAATGAGCACAGATAAAGTTCCTTAAGCCAAATATGTAATAGACAAGAGCTACTCCTTGCTCAACGAAATGGACTCAAAACCCCATATTAAACGCCTAATAATGTACCTGACTAGTAAGTATCTTAAAACCTATGGATTGCTATGTCTCTGAAAGTGAATCAATCGTGAGTACAGGGGCAAAAACGCAGCAGTGATAGGATTGGAGAGTTTTGGTGAGCAAATGAAGACCCTTTGAAGTCATATTGCATGGTACCCATTCCACGGGTCTCAACTCTCCAGGTTTAAGGGATTCTTCCTTCAGCTAAAACATGCATGTGGAACCCAGAGTATGATCAACCGTGTGATCGGGAGACGTGTTGAAATATGTCTCAGTTCTCGTCCCCTGGTACTCGGGTGCAACATTCCAGATGCTTTACTAACACTCTCCCAACTTGGAGAGTCAGTGCCTTTAACCTCCTGTTTGGCCCAGTTTGCAAATTCCGCGGAAGATGAACAGGAATAGGGAGAACCAATGAGAGACTAGCTGGAGGTGTCTGGACGGGAAAATTTAACTCTCATTTCCCACCAGGAAGAGGAATTAACCAAAGGCTCAGCGTGCCATGCCGGAACCAGATTAGGGCCTGAAGCAATCCTGCGGTGTTGCGGCCAGCTCACAAGAAAGCGAGTTGAAGAAAGGAGCTCAGGGGCACTGTAATTCACAAACCTGCAGAGTTATAAATGACAGCTATCATCCAAAAATATACTGAAGTAAGGCTGCCAAGAGGACTTGAAAGCCGGGCAGAATTGCAGGAAACCGATTTCAGGAGGTAGACTGGAATTGCATTTAAAGCATAGGAAAAGAGGCAGAAGGTCGACAATGATGCACTTGGCCAAAAAGGGCGTATGCGTTTTTTCCTGAATATATTCAGGAAAAAACGCATACGCCCTTTTTGGCCAACCAAGCAAGCTTGCAAAGGAAATCTGCACTACAATGAAGTCTCACTTCCCCCCCGTCAAAAGGGCCATCTGAAAAAAGTGTAAAATCCAGAAAGGCAGGACAGGCCACGGAGAACTGGGAGCCTTGTTATGCTGATGGGCGGGATGTAAATTGCCAACAGCCACTCGGGAGAAGTGTATGGTGTTTCCTGAAACATCTAAAAAACAAAGCAACAGAGCCTAGGGCACTTCCACTTATGGTCCTATAGCTTAGGGAAATTAAAATCAAAAAGACACAGCCACCCCAAAGTTTGGGATGGCTCTGTTTACAAGAAACTCGTTTACGGTACAAGTTCAATATCGCATAAAGCGAAAAATGGATAAAGAAGTTGTGGTACTTACGTACAATGCAATATCACTCAGCAATGACATCTATGTCATCAGGCCCATAGCAGCATAATGCGTGGATTCAGGTATGATGATTCTAACTGAAATAAGTCACACAGAAAAAGAAACATCATAAGATATCACTAATACACGGAATGTAAACTTGGCTACACAGGAACTGAATTTCAAAACAGAACATGGTCCCAAATTTAGAAAATCAACTTATGCTTGCTTAAGGGGAAAGGTGAGTTGGGGTGCTGCATAAAACCAGAGGTTGAAATGAGCACAGATAAAGTTCCTTAAGCCAAATATGTAATAGACAAGAGCTACTCCTTGCTCAACGAAATGGACTCAAAACCCCATATTAAACGCCTAATAATGTACCTGACTAGTAAGTATCTTAAAACCTATGGATTGCTATGTCTCTGAAAGTGAATCAATCGTGAGTACAGGGGCAAAAACGCAGCAGTGATAGGATTGGAGAGTTTTGGTGAGCAAATGAAGACCCTTTGAAGTCATATTGCATGGTACCCATTCCACGGGTCTCAACTCTCCAGGTTTAAGGGATTCTTCCTTCAGCTAAAACATGCATGTGGAACCCAGAGTATGATCAACCGTGTGATCGGGAGACGTGTTGAAATATGTCTCAGTTCTCGTCCCCTGGTACTCGGGTGCAACATTCCAGATGCTTTACTAACACTCTCCCAACTTGGAGAGTCAGTGCCTTTAACCTCCTGTTTGGCCCAGTTTGCAAATTCCGCGGAAGATGAACAGGAATAGGGAGAACCAATGAGAGACTAGCTGGAGGTGTCTGGACGGGAAAATTTAACTCTCATTTCCCACCAGGAAGAGGAATTAACCAAAGGCTCAGCGTGCCATGCCGGAACCAGATTAGGGCCTGAAGCAATCCTGCGGTGTTGCGGCCAGCTCACAAGAAAGCGAGTTGAAGAAAGGAGCTCAGGGGCACTGTAATTCACAAACCTGCAGAGTTATAAATGACAGCTATCATCCAAAAATATACTGAAGTAAGGCTGCCAAGAGGACTTGAAAGCCGGGCAGAATTGCAGGAAACCGATTTCAGGAGGTAGACTGGAATTGCATTTAAAGCATAGGAAAAGAGGCAGAAGGTGTCGACAATGATGCACTTGGCCAAAAAGGGCGTATGCGTTTTTCCTGAATATATTCAGGAAAAAACGCATACGCCCCTTTTTGGCCAACCAAGCAAGCTTTCAAAGGAAATCTGCACTACAATGAAGTCTCACTTCCCCATGGTCAAAAGGGCCATCTGAAAAAAGTGTAAAATCCAGGAAGGCAGGACAGGCCATGGAGAACTGGGAGCCTTGTTATGCTGATGGGCGGGATGTAAATTGCCAACAGCCACTCGGGAGAAGTGTATGGTGTTTCCTGAAACATCTAAAAAACAAAGCAACAGAGCCTAGGGCACTTCCACTTATGGTCCTATAGCTTAGGGAAATTAAAATCAAAAAGACACAGCCACCCCAAAGTTTGGGATGGCTCTGTTTACAAGAACCTCGTTTACGGTACAAGTTCAATATCGCATAAAGCGAAAAATGGATAAAGAAGTTGTGGTACTTACGTACAATGCAATATCACTCAGCAATGAAATCTATGTCATCAGGCCCGTAGCAGCATAGACTGGATTCAGGTATGATGATTCTCACTGAAATAAGTCACACAGAAAAAGAAACATCATAAGATATCACTAATACACGGAATGTAAACTTGGCTACACAGGAACTGGATTACAAAACAGAAGAGGGTCTCAAATTTAGAAAACCAACTTCTGCTTGCTTAAGGGAAAGGTGAGTTGCGGTGCTACATAAAAACAGAGATTGAAATGAGCACAGATAAATTTCCTTAAGCCAAATATGGAATAGACAAGAGCTACTCCTTGCTCAACGAAATGGACTCAACACCCCATATTAAATGCCTAAGAATGTACCTGACTAGTAACTATCTTAAAACCTATGGATTGCTATGTCTCCGAAAGAGAATCAAGCGTGTGTACGGGGCATAAACGCAGCAGTGATAGGATTGGAGAGGTTCGGTGAGCAAATGAAGACCCTTGGAAGTCATATTGCATGGTACCCATTCCACGGGTCTCAACTCTCCAGGTTTAAGGGATTCTTCCTTCAGCTAAAGCATGCATTGGAACCCAGAGTATGATCAATCATGTGATCGGGAGACGTGTTCCAATATGTCTCAGTTCTCGTCCCCTGGTACTCGGGTGCAACATTGCAGATGCTTTACTAACACTCTGCTGACTTGGAGAGATAGTGCCTTTAACCTCCTGTTTGGCCCAGTTTGCAAATTCCGCGGAAGATGAACAGGAATAGGGAGAACCAATGAGAGACTAGCTGGAGGTGTCTGGACGGGAAAATTTAACTCTCATTTCCCACCAGGAAGAGGAATTAACCAAAGGCTCAGCGTGCCATGCCGGAACCAGATTAGGGCCTGAAGCAATCCTGCGGTGTTGCGGCCAGCTCACAAGAAAGCGAGTTGAAGAAAGGAGCTCAGGGGCACTGTAATTCACAAACCTGCAGAGTTATAAATGACAGCTATCATCCAAAAATATACTGAAGTAAGGCTGCCAAGAGGACTTGAAAGCCGGGCAGAATTGCAGGAAACCGATTTCAGGAGGTAGACTGGAATTGCATTTAAAGCATAGGAAAAGAGGCAGAAGGTCGACAATGATGCACTTGGCCAAAAAGGGCGTATGCGTTTTTTCCTGAATATATTCAGGAAAAAACGCATACGCCCTTTTTGGCCAACCAAGCAAGCTTGCAAAGGAAATCTGCACTACAATGAAGTCTCACTTCCCCCCCGTCAAAAGGGCCATCTGAAAAAAGTGTAAAATCCAGAAAGGCAGGACAGGCCACGGAGAACTGGGAGCCTTGTTATGCTGATGGGCGGGATGTAAATTGCCAACAGCCACTCGGGAGAAGTGTATGGTGTTTCCTGAAACATCTAAAAAACAAAGCAACAGAGCCTAGGGCACTTCCACTTATGGTCCTATAGCTTAGGGAAATTAAAATCAAAAAGACACAGCCACCCCAAAGTTTGGGATGGCTCTGTTTACAAGAAACTCGTTTACGGTACAAGTTCAATATCGCATAAAGCGAAAAAATGGATAAAGAAGTTGTGGTACTTACGTACAATGCAATATCACTCAGCAATGACATCTATGTCATCAGGCCCATAGCAGCATAATGCGTGGATTCAGGTATGATGATTCTAACTGAAATAAGTCACACAGAAAAAGAAACATCATAAGATATCACTAATACACGGAATGTAAACTTGGCTACACAGGAACTGAATTTCAAAACAGAACATGGTCCCAAATTTAGAAAATCAACTTATGCTTGCTTAAGGGGAAAGGTGAGTTGGGGTGCTGCATAAAACCAGAGGTTGAAATGAGCACAGATAAAGTTCCTTAAGCCAAATATGTAATAGACAAGAGCTACTCCTTGCTCAACGAAATGGACTCAAAACCCCATATTAAACGCCTAATAATGTACCTGACTAGTAAGTATCTTAAAACCTATGGATTGCTATGTCTCTGAAAGTGAATCAATCGTGAGTACAGGGGCAAAAACGCAGCAGTGATAGGATTGGAGAGTTTTGGTGAGCAAATGAAGACCCTTTGAAGTCATATTGCATGGTACCCATTCCACGGGTCTCAACTCTCCAGGTTTAAGGGATTCTTCCTTCAGCTAAAACATGCATGTGGAACCCAGAGTATGATCAACCGTGTGATCGGGAGACGTGTTGAAATATGTCTCAGTTCTCGTCCCCTGGTACTCGGGTGCAACATTCCAGATGCTTTACTAACACTCTCCCAACTTGGAGAGTCAGTGCCTTTAACCTCCTGTTTGGCCCAGTTTGCAAATTCCGCGGAAGATGAACAGGAATAGGGAGAACCAATGAGAGAGTAGCTGGAGGTGTCTGGACGGGAAAATTTAACTCTCATTTCCCACCAGGAAGAGGAATTAACCAAAGGCTCAGCGTGCCATGCCGGAACCAGATTAGGGCCTGAAGCAATCCTGCGGTGTTGCGGCCAGCTCACAAGAAAGCGAGTTGAAGAAAGGAGCTCAGGGGCACTGTAATTCACAAACCTGCAGAGTTATAAATGACAGCTATCATCCAAAAATATACTGAAGTAAGGCTGCCAAGAGGACTTGAAAGCCGGGCAGAATTGCAGGAAACCGATTTCAGGAGGTAGACTGGAATTGCATTTAAAGCATAGGAAAAGAGGCAGAAGGTCGACAATGATGCACTTGGCCAAAAAGGGCGTATGCGTTTTTTCCTGAATATATTCAGGAAAAAACGCATACGCCCCTTTTTGGCCAACCAAGCAAGCTTTCAAAGGAAATCTGCACTACAATGAAGTCTCACTTCCCCATGGTCAAAAGGGCCATCTGAAAAAAGTGTAAAATCCAGGAAGGCAGGACAGGCCATGGAGAACTGGGAGCCTTGTTATGCTGATGGGCGGGATGTAAATTGCCAACAGCCACTCGGGAGAAGTGTATGGTGTTTCCTGAAACATCTAAAAAACAAAGCAACAGAGCCTAGGGCACTTCCACTTATGGTCCTATAGCTTAGGGAAATTAAAATCAAAAAGACACAGCCACCCCAAAGTTTGGGATGGCTCTGTTTACAAGAACCTCGTTTACGGTACAAGTTCAATATCGCATAAAGCGAAAAATGGATAAAGAAGTTGTGGTACTTACGTACAATGCAATATCACTCAGCAATGAAATCTATGTCATCAGGCCCGTAGCAGCATAGACTGGATTCAGGTATGATGATTCTCACTGAAATAAGTCACACAGAAAAAGAAACATCATAAGATATCACTAATACACGGAATGTAAACTTGGCTACACAGGAACTGGATTACAAAACAGAAGAGGGTCTCAAATTTAGAAAACCAACTTCTGCTTGCTTAAGGGGAAAGGTGAGTTGCGGTGCTACATAAAAACAGAGATTGAAATGAGCACAGATAAATTTCCTTAAGCCAAATATGGAATAGACAAGAGCTACTCCTTGCTCAACGAAATGGACTCAACACCCCATATTAAATGCCTAAGAATGTACCTGACTAGTAACTATCTTAAAACCTATGGATTGCTATGTCTCCGAAAGAGAATCAAGCGTGTGTACGGGGCATAAACGCAGCAGTGATAGGATTGGAGAGGTTCGGTGAGCAAATGAAGACCCTTGGAAGTCATATTGCATGGTACCCATTCCACGGGTCTCAACTCTCCAGGTTTAAGGGATTCTTCCTTCAGCTAAAGCATGCATTGGAACCCAGAGTATGATCAATCATGTGATCGGGAGACGTGTTCCAATATGTCTCAGTTCTCGTCCCCTGGTACTCGGGTGCAACATTGCAGATGCTTTACTAACACTCTGCTGACTTGGAGAGATAGTGCCTTTAACCTCCTGTTTGGCCCAGTTTGCAAATTCCGCGGAAGATGAACAGGAATAGGGAGAACCAATGAGAGACTAGCTGGAGGTGTCTGGACGGGAAAATTTAACTCTCATTTCCCACCAGGAAGAGGAATTAACCAAAGGCTCAGCGTGCCATGCCGGAACCAGATTAGGGCCTGAAGCAATCCTGCGGTGTTGCGGCCAGCTCACAAGAAAGCGAGTTGAAGAAAGGAGCTCAGGGGCACTGTAATTCACAAACCTGCAGAGTTATAAATGACAGCTATCATCCAAAAATATACTGAAGTAAGGCTGCCAAGAGGACTTGAAAGCCGGGCAGAATTGCAGGAAACCGATTTCAGGAGGTAGACTGGAATTGCATTTAAAGCATAGGAAAAGAGGCAGAAGGTCGACAATGATGCACTTGGCCAAAAAGGGCGTATGCGTTTTTTCCTGAATATATTCAGGAAAAAACGCATACGCCCTTTTTGGCCAACCAAGCAAGCTTGCAAAGGAAATCTGCACTACAATGAAGTCTCACTTCCCCCCCGTCAAAAGGGCCATCTGAAAAAAGTGTAAAATCCAGAAAGGCAGGACAGGCCATGGAGAACTGGGAGCCTTGTTATGCTGATGGGCGGTATGTAAATTGCCAACAGCCACTCGGGAGAAGTGTATGGTGTTTCCTGAAACATCTAAAAAACAAAGCAACAGAGCCTAGGGCACTTCCACTTATGGTCCTATAGCTTAGGGAAATTAAAATCAAAAAGACACAGCCACCCCAAAGTTTGGGATGGCTCTGTTTACAAGAACCTCGTTTACGGTACAAGTTCAATATCGCATAAAGCGAAAAATGGATAAAGAAGTTGTGGTACTTACGTACAATGCAATATCACTCAGCAATGAAATCTATGTCATCAGGCCCGTAGCAGCATAGACTGGATTCAGGTATGATGATTCTCACTGAAATAAGTCACACAGAAAAAGAAACATCATAAGATATCACTAATACACGGAATGTAAACTTGGCTACACAGGAACTGGATTACAAAACAGAAGAGGGTCTCAAATTTAGAAAACCAACTTCTGCTTGCTTAAGGGGAAAGGTGAGTTGCGGTGCTACATAAAAACAGAGATTGAAATGAGCACAGATAAATTTCCTTAAGCCAAATATGGAATAGACAAGAGCTACTCCTTGCTCAACGAAATGGACTCAACACCCCATATTAAATGCCTAAGAATGTACCTGACTAGTAACTATCTTAAAACCTATGGATTGCTATGTCTCCGAAAGAGAATCAAGCGTGTGTACGGGGCATAAACGCAGCAGTGATAGGATTGGAGAGGTTCGGTGAGCAAATGAAGACCCTTGGAAGTCATATTGCATGGTACCCATTCCACGGGTCTCAACTCTCCAGGTTTAAGGGATTCTTCCTTCAGCTAAAGCATGCATTGGAACCCAGAGTATGATCAATCATGTGATCGGGAGACGTGTTCCAATATGTCTCAGTTCTCGTCCCCTGGTACTCGGGTGCAACATTGCAGATGCTTTACTAACACTCTGCTGACTTGGAGAGATAGTGCCTTTAACCTCCTGTTTGGCCCAGTTTGCAAATTCCGCGGAAGATGAACAGGAATAGGGAGAACCAATGAGAGACTAGCTGGAGGTGTCTGGACGGGAAAATTTAACTCTCATTTCCCACCAGGAAGAGGAATTAACCAAAGGCTCAGCGTGCCATGCCGGAACCAGATTAGGGCCTGAAGCAATCCTGCGGTGTTGCGGCCAGCTCACAAGAAAGCGAGTTGAAGAAAGGAGCTCAGGGGCACTGTAATTCACAAACCTGCAGAGTTATAAATGACAGCTATCATCCAAAAATATACTGAAGTAAGGCTGCCAAGAGGACTTGAAAGCCGGGCAGAATTGCAGGAAACCGATTTCAGGAGGTAGACTGGAATTGCATTTAAAGCATAGGAAAAGAGGCAGAAGGTCGACAATGATGCACTTGGCCAAAAAGGGCGTATGCGTTTTTTCCTGAATATATTCAGGAAAAAACGCATACGCCCTTTTTGGCCAACCAAGCAAGCTTGCAAAGGAAATCTGCACTACAATGAAGTCTCACTTCCCCCCCGTCAAAAGGGCCATCTGAAAAAAGTGTAAAATCCAGAAAGGCAGGACAGGCCATGGAGAACTGGGAGCCTTGTTATGCTGATGGGCGGGATGTAAATTGCCAACAGCCACTCGGGAGAAGTGTATGGTGTTTCCTGAAACATCTAAAAAACAAAGCAACAGAGCCTAGGGCACTTCCACTTATGGTCCTATAGCTTAGGGAAATTAAAATCAAAAAGACACAGCCACCCCAAAGTTTGGGATGGCTCTGTTTACAAGAACCTCGTTTACGGTACAAGTTCAATATCGCATAAAGCGAAAAATGGATAAAGAAGTTGTGGTACTTACGTACAATGCAATATCACTCAGCAATGACATCTATGTCATCAGGCCCATAGCAGCATAATGCGTGGATTCAGGTATGATGATTCTAACTGAAATAAGTCACACAGAAAAAGAAACATCATAAGATATCACTAATACACGGAATGTAAACTTGGCTACACAGGAACTGAATTTCAAAACAGAACATGGTCCCAAATTTAGAAAATCAACTTATGCTTGCTTAAGGGGAAAGGTGAGTTGGGGTGCTGCATAAAACCAGAGGTTGAAATGAGCACAGATAAAGTTCCTTAAGCCAAATATGTAATAGACAAGAGCTACTCCTTGCTCAACGAAATGGACTCAAAACCCCATATTAAACGCCTAATAATGTACCTGACTAGTAAGTATCTTAAAACCTATGGATTGCTATGTCTCTGAAAGTGAATCAATCGTGAGTACAGGGGCAAAAACGCAGCAGTGATAGGATTGGAGAGTTTTGGTGAGCAAATGAAGACCCTTTGAAGTCATATTGCATGGTACCCATTCCACGGGTCTCAACTCTCCAGGTTTAAGGGATTCTTCCTTCAGCTAAAACATGCATGTGGAACCCAGAGTATGATCAACCGTGTGATCGGGAGACGTGTTGAAATATGTCTCAGTTCTCGTCCCCTGGTACTCGGGTGCAACATTCCAGATGCTTTACTAACACTCTCCCAACTTGGAGAGTCAGTGCCTTTAACCTCCTGTTTGGCCCAGTTTGCAAATTCCGCGGAAGATGAACAGGAATAGGGAGAACCAATGAGAGACTAGCTGGAGGTGTCTGGACGGGAAAATTTAACTCTCATTTCCCACCAGGAAGAGGAATTAACCAAAGGCTCAGCGTGCCATGCCGGAACCAGATTAGGGCCTGAAGCAATCCTGCGGTGTTGCGGCCAGCTCACAAGAAAGCGAGTTGAAGAAAGGAGCTCAGGGGCACTGTAATTCACAAACCTGCAGAGTTATAAATGACAGCTATCATCCAAAAATATACTGAAGTAAGGCTGCCAAGAGGACTTGAAAGCCGGGCAGAATTGCAGGAAACCGATTTCAGGAGGTAGACTGGAATTGCATTTAAAGCATAGGAAAAGAGGCAGAAGGTCGACAATGATGCACTTGGCCAAAAAGGGCGTATGCGTTTTTTCCTGAATATATTCAGGAAAAAACGCATACGCCCTTTTTGGCCAACCAAGCAAGCTTGCAAAGGAAATCTGCACTACAATGAAGTCTCACTTCCCCCCCGTCAAAAGGGCCATCTGAAAAAAGTGTAAAATCCAGAAAGGCAGGACAGGCCATGGAGAACTGGGAGCCTTGTTATGCTGATGGGCGGGATGTAAATTGCCAACAGCCACTCGGGAGAAGTGTATGGTGTTTCCTGAAACATCTAAAAAACAAAGCAACAGAGCCTAGGGCACTTCCACTTATGGTCCTATAGCTTAGGGAAATTAAAATCAAAAAGACACAGCCACCCCAAAGTTTGGGATGGCTCTGTTTACAAGAAACTCGTTTACGGTACAAGTTCAATATCGCATAAAGCGAAAAATGGATAAAGAAGTTGTGGTACTTACGTACAATGCAATATCACTCAGCAATGACATCTATGTCATCAGGCCCATAGCAGCATAATGCGTGGATTCAGGTATGATGATTCTAACTGAAATAAGTCACACAGAAAAAGAAACATCATAAGATATCACTAATACACGGAATGTAAACTTGGCTACACAGGAACTGAATTTCAAAACAGAACATGGTCCCAAATTTAGAAAATCAACTTATGCTTGCTTAAGGGGAAAGGTGAGTTGGGGTGCTGCATAAAACCAGAGGTTGAAATGAGCACAGATAAAGTTCCTTAAGCCAAATATGTAATAGACAAGAGCTACTCCTTGCTCAACGAAATGGACTCAAAACCCCATATTAAACGCCTAATAATGTACCTGACTAGTAAGTATCTTAAAACCTATGGATTGCTATGTCTCTGAAAGTGAATCAATCGTGAGTACAGGGGCAAAAACGCAGCAGTGATAGGATTGGAGAGTTTTGGTGAGCAAATGAAGACCCTTTGAAGTCATATTGCATGGTACCCATTCCACGGGTCTCAACTCTCCAGGTTTAAGGGATTCTTCCTTCAGCTAAAACATGCATGTGGAACCCAGAGTATGATCAACCGTGTGATCGGGAGACGTGTTGAAATATGTCTCAGTTCTCGTCCCCTGGTACTCGGGTGCAACATTCCAGATGCTTTACTAACACTCTCCCAACTTGGAGAGTCAGTGCCTTTAACCTCCTGTTTGGCCCAGTTTGCAAATTCCGCGGAAGATGAACAGGAATAGGGAGAACCAATGAGAGACTAGCTGGAGGTGTCTGGACGGGAAAATTTAACTCTCATTTCCCACCAGGAAGAGGAATTAACCAAAGGCTCAGCGTGCCATGCCGGAACCAGATTAGGGCCTGAAGCAATCCTGCGGTGTTGCGGCCAGCTCACAAGAAAGCGAGTTGAAGAAAGGAGCTCAGGGGCACTGTAATTCACAAACCTGCAGAGTTATAAATGACAGCTATCATCCAAAAATATACTGAAGTAAGGCTGCCAAGAGGACTTGAAAGCCGGGCAGAATTGCAGGAAACCGATTTCAGGAGGTAGACTGGAATTGCATTTAAAGCATAGGAAAAGAGGCAGAAGGTCGACAATGATGCACTTGGCCAAAAAGGGCGTATGCGTTTTTTCCTGAATATATTCAGGAAAAAACGCATACGCCCTTTTTGGCCAACCAAGCAAGCTTGCAAAGGAAATCTGCACTACAATGAAGTCTCACTTCCCCCCCGTCAAAAGGGCCATCTGAAAAAAGTGTAAAATCCAGAAAGGCAGGACAGGCCACGGAGAACTGGGAGCCTTGTTATGCTGATGGGCGGGATGTAAATTGCCAACAGCCACTCGGGAGAAGTGTATGGTGTTTCCTGAAACATCTAAAAAACAAAGCAACAGAGCCTAGGGCACTTCCACTTATGGTCCTATAGCTTAGGGAAATTAAAATCAAAAAGACACAGCCACCCCAAAGTTTGGGATGGCTCTGTTTACAAGAACCTCGTTTACGGTACAAGTTCAATATCGCATAAAGCGAAAAATGGATAAAGAAGTTGTGGTACTTACGTACAATGCAATATCACTCAGCAATGACATCTATGTCATCAGGCCCATAGCAGCATAATGCGTGGATTCAGGTATGATGATTCTAACTGAAATAAGTCACACAGAAAAAGAAACATCATAAGATATCACTAATACACCGAATGTAAACTTGGCTACACAGGAACTGAATTTCAAAACAGAACATGGTCCCAAATTTAGAAAATCAACTTATGCTTGCTTAAGGGGAAAGGTGAGTTGGGGTGCTGCATAAAACCAGAGGTTGAAATGAGCACAGATAAAGTTCCTTAAGCCAAATATGTAATAGACAAGAGCTACTCCTTGCTCAACGAAATGGACTCAAAACCCCATATTAAACGCCTAATAATGTACCTGACTAGTAAGTATCTTAAAACCTATGGATTGCTATGTCTCTGAAAGTGAATCAATCGTGAGTACAGGGGCAAAAACGCAGCAGTGATAGGATTGGAGAGTTTTGGTGAGCAAATGAAGACCCTTTGAAGTCATATTGCATGGTACCCATTCCACGGGTCTCAACTCTCCAGGTTTAAGGGATTCTTCCTTCAGCTAAAACATGCATGTGGAACCCAGAGTATGATCAACCGTGTGATCGGGAGACGTGTTGAAATATGTCTCAGTTCTCGTCCCCTGGTACTCGGGTGCAACATTCAAGATGCTTTACTAACACTCTCCCAACTTGGAGAGTCAGTGCCTTTAACCTCCTGTTTGGCCCAGTTTGCAAATTCCGCGGAAGATGAACAGGAATAGGGAGAACCAATGAGAGACTAGCTGGAGGTGTCTGGACGGGAAAATTTAACTCTCATTTCCCACCAGGAAGAGGAATTAACCAAAGGCTCAGCGTGCCATGCCGGAACCAGATTAGGGCCTGAAGCAATCCTGCGGTGTTGCGGCCAGCTCACAAGAAAGCGAGTTGAAGAAAGGAGCTCAGGGGCACTGTAATTCACAAACCTGCAGAGTTATAAATGACAGCTATCATCCAAAAATATACTGAAGTAAGGCTGCCAAGAGGACTTGAAAGCCGGGCAGAATTGCAGGAAACCGATTTCAGGAGGTAGACTGGAATTGCATTTAAAGCATAGGAAAAGAGGCAGAAGGTCGACAATGATGCACTTGGCCAAAAAGGGCGTATGCGTTTTTTCCTGAATATATTCAGGAAAAAACGCATACGCCCTTTTTGGCCAACAAAGCAAGCTTGCAAAGGAAATCTGCACTACAATGAAGTCTCACTTCCCCCCCGTCAAAAGGGCCATCTGAAAAAAGTGTAAAATCCAGAAAGGCAGGACAGGCCATGGAGAACTGGGAGCCTTGTTATGCTGATGGGCGGGATGTAAATTGCCAACAGCCACTCGGGAGAAGTGTATGGTGTTTCCTGAAACATCTAAAAATCAAACCAACAGAGCCTAGGGCACTTCCACTTATGGTCCTATAGCTTAGGGAAATTAAAATCAAAAAGACACAGCCACCCCTAAATTTGGGACGGCTCTGTTTACAAGAAACTCTTTTACGGGACAAGTTCAATATCGCAGAAAGTGAAAAATGGATAAAGAAGGTGTGGTACTTACGTACAATGCAATATCACTCAGCAATGAAATCTATGTCATCAGGCCCATAGCAGCATAATGAGTGGATTCAGGTATGATGATTCTAACTGAAATAAGTCACACAGAAAAAGAAACATCATAAGATATCACTAATACATGGAATGTAAACTTGGCTACACAGGAACTGAATTTCAAAACAGAACATGGTCCCAAATTTAGAAAATCAACTTATGCTTGCTTAAGGGGAAAGGTGAGTTGGGGTGCTGCATAAAACCAGAGATTGAAATGAGCACAGATAAAGTTCCTTAAGCCAAATATGTAATAGACAAGAGCTACTCCTTGCTCAACGAAATGGACTCAAAACCCCATATTAAACGCCTAAGAATGTACCTGACTAGTAAGTATCTTAAAACCTATGGATTGTTATGTCTCCGAAAGAGAATCAAGCATGTGTACAGGGTCATAAACGCAGCAGTGATAGGATTGGAGAGGTTCGGTGAGCAAATGAAGACCCTTTGAAATCATATTGCATGGTACCCATTCCACGGGTCTCAACTCTCCAGGTTTAAGGGATTCTTCCTTCAGCTGAAACATGCATGTGGAACCCAGAGTATGATCAACCGTGTGATCGGGAGACGTGTTCCAATATGTCTCAGTTCTTGTCCCCTGGTACTCGGGTGCAACATTCCAGAGGCTTTACTAACTCTCTCCCAACTTGGAGAGTCAGTGCCTTTAACTTCCTGTTTGGCCCAGTTTGCAATTTCTGCGGAAGATGAACAGGAATAGGGAGAACCAATGAGAGATTAGCTGCAGTTGTCTGGACGGGCAAATTTAACTCTCATTTCCCACCAGGGAGAGGAATTAACCAAAATCTCCGTGTGCCGTGTCGGAACCAGATTAGGGCCTGAAGCAATCCTGCGGTGTTGCGGCTAGCTCACAAGAAAGCGAGTTGAAGAAAGGAGCTCAGGGGCACTGTAATTCACAAACCTGCAGAGTTATAAATGACAGCTATCATCCAAAAATATACTGAAGTAAGCATGCCAAGAGGACGTGAAAGCGGGGCAGAATTGCAGGAAACCGATTTCAGGAGGTAGAATGGAATTGCATTTAAAGCATAGGAAAAGAGGCAGAACGTCAACAATGATGCACTTGGCCAAAAAGTGCGTATGCGTTTTTTCCTGAATATATTCAGGGAAAAACGCATACACCCTTTTTGGCCAACCAAGCAAGCTTGCAAAGGAAATCTGCACTACAATGAAGTCTCACTTCCCCCCGGTCAAAAGGGCCATCTGAAAAAAGTGTAAAATCCAGAAAGGCAGGACAGGCCATGGAGAACTGAGAGACTTGTTATGTTGATTGGCGGGATGTAAATTGCCAACAGCCACTGGGGAGAAGTGTATGGTGCTTCCTGAAACATCTAAAAAACAAAGCAACAGAGCCTAGGGCACTTCCACTTATGGTCCTATAGCTTAGGGAAATTAAAATCAAAAAGACACAGCCACCCCAATATTTGGGACGGCTCTGTTTACAAGAACCTCATTTACGGTACAAGTTCAATATCGCAGAAAGTGAAAAATTGATAAAGAATTTGTGGTATTTACGTACAATGCAATATCACTCAGCAATGAAATCTATGTCATCAGGCCTGTAGCAGCATAATGAGTGAATTCAGGTATGATGATTCTAACTGAAATAAGGCACACAGAAAAAGAAACATCATAAGATATCACTAATACACGGAATGTAAACTTGGCTACACAGGAACTGGATTACAAAACAGAACAGGATCTCAAATTTAGAAAGCCAACTTATGCTTGCTTAAGGGGAAAGGTGAGTTGGGGTGCTGCATAAAACCAGAGATTGAAATAAGCACAGATAAAGTTCCTTAAGCCAAATATGTAATACAAAAGAGCTACTCCTTGCTCAACGAAATGGACTCAACACCCCATATTAAACACCTAAGAATGTAGCTGACTAGTAAGTATCTTAAAACCTATGGATTGCTACGTCTCCAAAAGAGAATCAAGCGTGTGTACAGGGGCATAAATGCAGCAATGATAGGATTGGAGAGGTTTGGTGAGCAAATGAAGACCCTTTGAAATCATATTGCATGATACCCATTCCACGGGTTTCAACTCTCCAGGTTTAAGGGATTCTTCCTTCAGCTAAAGCATGCATGTGGAACCCAGAGTATGATCAACCGTGTGATCGGGAGACGTGTTCCAATATGTCTCAGTTCTCGTCCCCTGGTACTCGGGTGCAACATTCCAGACGCTTTATTAACACTCTCCCGACTTGGAGAGTCAGTGCCTTTAAACTCCTGTTTGGACCAGTTTGCAATTTCTGCGGAAGATGAACAAGAATAGGAAGAACCAATGAGATACTAGCTGGAGGTGTCTGAACGGGCAAATTTAACTCTCATTTCCCACCAGGAAGAGGAATTAACCAAAGGCTCAGCGTGCCGTGCCAGAACCAGATTAGGGCCTGAAGCAATCCTGCAGTGTTACGGCCAGCTCACAAGAAAGCAAGTTGAAGAAAGGAGCTCAGGGGCACTGTAATTCACAAACCTGCAGAGTTATAAATGACAGCTATCATCCAAAAATATACTCAAGTAAGGCTGCCAAGCGGACTTGAAAGCGGGGCAGAATTGCAGGAAACCGATTTCAGGAGGTAGACTGGAATTGCATTTAAAGCATAGGAAAAGAGGCAGAACGTCCACAATGATGCATTTGGCCAAAAAGGGCGTATGTGTTTCTTCCTGAATATATTCAGGAAAAAATGCATACGCCCTTTTTGGCCAACCAAGCAAGCTTGCAAAGGAAATCTGCACTGCAATGAAGTCTCACTTCCCCCAGGTCAAAAGGGCCATCTGAAAAAAGTGTAAAATCCAGAAAGGCAGGACAGGCCATGGAGAACTGGGAGCCTTGTTATGCTGATGGGCGGGATGTAAATTGCCAACAGCCACTGGGGAGAAGTGTATGGTGTTTCCTGAAACATCTAAAAAACATAGGAACAGAGCCTAGGGCACTTCCACTTATGGTCCTATAGCTTAGGGAAATTAAAATCAAAAAGGCACAGCCACGCCAAAGTTTGGGACGGCTCTGTTTACAAGACCCTCGTTTACGGTACAAGTTCAATATCGCAGAAAGTGAAAAATGGACAAAGAAGTTTTGGTACTTACGTACAATGCAATATCACTCAGCAATGAAATCTATGTCATCATTCCCGTAGCAGCATAATGAGTGGATTCAGGTATGATGATTCTAACTGAGATAAGTCACACAGAAAAAGAAACATCATAAGATATCACTAATACACGGAATGTAAACTTGCTACACAGGAACTGAATTACAAAACAAAACAGGGTCTCAAATTTAGAAAACCAACTTATGCTTGCTTAAGGGGAAAGGGGAGTTGGGGTGCAGCATAAAACCAGAGATTGAAATGAGCACAGATAAAGTTCCTTAAGCCACTTATGTATTAGACAAGAGCTACTCCTTGCTCAACGAAATGGACTCAACACCCCATATTAAACGCCGAAGTATGTGTCTGACTAGTAATTATCTTAAAACCTATGGATTGCTATGTCTCCGAAAGAGAATCAGGCATGTGTACAGGGGCATAAATGCAGCAGTGATAGGATTGGAGAGGTTCGGTGAGCAAATGAAGACCCTTTGAAGTCATATTGCATGGTACCCATTCCACGGGTCTCAATTCTCCAGGTTTAAGGGATTCTTCCTTCAGCTAAAACATGCTTGTGGAACCCAGAGTATGATCAACTGTGTGATCGGGAGACGTGTTCCAATATGTCTCAGTTCTCGTCCCCTGGTACTCGGGTGCAACATTCCAGACGCTTTATTAACACTCTCCCGACTTGGAGAGTCAGTGCCTTTAAACTCCTGTTTGGACCAGTTTGCAATTTCTGCAGAAGATGAACAAGAATAGGGAGAACCAATGAGAGACTAGCTGGAGGTGTCTGGACGGGAAAATTTAACTCTCATTTCCCACCAGGAAGAGGAATTAACCAAAGGCTCAGCGTGCCGTGCCAGAACCAGATTAGGGCCTGAAGCAATCCTGCAGTGTTGTGGCCAGCTCACAAGAAAGCAAGTTGAAGAAAGGAGCTCAGGGGCACTGTAATTCACAAACCTGCAGAGTTATAAATGACAGCTATCGTCCAAAAATATACTGAAGTAAGGCTGCCAAGAGGACTTGAAAGCGGGGCAGAATTGCAGGAAACCGATTTCAGGAGGTAGACTGGAATTACATTTAAAGCATAGGAAAAGAGGCAGAACGTCGACAATGATGCACTTGGCCAAAAAGGGCGTATGCGTTTTTTCCTGAATATATTCAGGAAAAAACGCATACGCCCTTTTTGGCCAACCAAGCAAGCTTGCAAAGGAAATCTGCAGTACAATGAAGTCTCACTTCCCCCCGGTCAAAAGGGCCATCTGAAAAAAGTGTAAAATCTAGAAAGGCAGAACAGGCCATGGAGAACTGGGAGCCTTGTTATGCTGATGGGCGGGATGTAAATTGCCAACAGCCACTCGGGAGAAGTGTATGGTGTTTCCTGAAACATCTAAAAAACAAAGCAACAGAGCCTAGGGCACTTACACTTATAGTCCTATAGCTTAGGGAAATTAAAATCAAAAAGACACAGCCACCCCAAAGTTTGGGACCTCTCTGTTTACAAGAACCTCATTTACGGTAGAAGTTCAATATCGCAGAAAGTGAAAAATGGATAAAGAAGTTGTGGTAGTTACGTACAATGCAATATCACTCAGCAATGAAATCTATGTCATCAGGCCCGTAGCAGCATAGACTGGATTCAGGTATAATGATTCTCACTGAAATAAGTCACACAGAAAAAGAAACATCATAAGATATCACTAATACACGGAATGTAAACTTGGCTACACAGGAACTGGATTACAAAACAGAAGAGGGTCTCAAATTTAGAAAACCAACTTATGCTTGCTTAAGGGGAAAGGTGAGTTGGGGTGCTACATAAAACCAGAGATTGAAATGAGCACAGATAAAGTTCCTTAAGCCAAATATGGAATAGACAAGAGCTACTCCTTGCTCAACGAAATGGACTCAACACCCCATATTAAACGCCTAAAAATGTACCTGATTAGTAAGTATCTTAAAACCTATGGATTGCTATGTCTCCGAAAGAGAATCAAGCATGTGTACAGGGGCATAAACGCAGCAGTGATAGGATTGGAGAGGTTCGTTGAGCAAATGAAGACCCTTTGAAGTCATATTGCATGGTACCCATTCCACGGGTCTCAACTCTCCAGGTTTAAGGGATTCTTCCTTCAGCTGAAACATGCATGTGGAACCCAGAGTATGATCAACCGTGTGATTGGGAGACGTGTTCAAATATGTCTCAGTTTTCGTCCGCTGGTACTCAGGTGCAACATTCCAGATGCTTTACTAACACTCTCCCGACTTGGAGAGTCAGTGCCTTTAACCTCCTGCTTAGCCCAGTTTGCAATTTCTGAGGAAGATGAACAGGGATAGGGAGGACCAATGAGAGACTAGCTGGAGGTGTCTGGATGGGCAAATTTAACTCTCATTTCCCACCAGGAATAGCAATTAAGCAAAGGCTCAGTGTGCCGTGCCGGAACCAGATTAGGGCCTGAAGCAATCGTGCGGTGTTGCGGCCAGCTCACAAGAAAGCGAGTTGAAGAAAGGAGCTCAGGGGCACTGTAATTCACAAACCTGCAGAGTTATAAATGACAGCTATCATCCAAAAATATACTGAAGTAAGGCTGCCAAGAGGACTTGAAAGCGAGGCAGAATTGCAGGAAACCGATTTCAGGAGGTAGACTGGAATTGCATTTAAAGCATAGGAAAAGAGGCAGAACGTCGACAATGATGCACTTGGCCAAAAAGGGCGTATGCGTTTTTTCCTGAATATATTCAGGAAAAAACGCATACGCCCTTTTTGGCCAACCAAGCAAGCTTGCAAAGGAAATCTGCACTACAATGAAGTCTCACTTCCCCCTGGTCAAAAGGGCCATCTGAAAAAAGTGTAAAATCCAGAAAGGCAGGACAGGCCATGGAAAACTGGGAGCCTTGTTATGCTGATGGGCGGGATGTAAATTGCCAACAGCCACTCCGGAGAAGTGTATGGTGTTTCCTGAAACATCTAAAAAACAAAGCAACAGAGCCTAGGGCACTTCCACTTATGGTCCTATAGTTTAGGGAAATTAAAATCAAAAAGACACAGCCACCCCAAAGTTTGGGATGGCTCTGTTTACAAGAACCTCGTTTACGGTACAAGTTCAATATCACAGAAAGTGAAAAATGGATAAAGCAGTTGTGGTACTTACGTACAATGCAATATCACTCAGCAATGAAATCTATGTCATCAGGCCCGTAGCAGCATAATGAGTGGATTCAGGTATGATGATTCTAACTGAAATAAGTCACACAGAAAAAGAAACATCATAAGATATCACTAATACATGGAATGTAAACTTGGCTACACACGAACTGGATTACAAAACAGAACAGGGTCTCAAATTTAGAAAACCAACTTATGCTTGCTTAAGGGGAAAGGTGAGTTGGGGTGCTGCATAAAACCAGAGATTGAAATGAGCACAGATAAAGTTCCTTAAGCCAAACATGTAATAGACAAGAGCTACTCCTTGCTCAACGAAATGGACTCAACACCCCATATTAAACGCCTAAGAATGTACCTGACTAGTAAGTATCTTAAAACCTATGGATTGCTATGTCTCCAAAAGAGAATCAAGCGTGTGTACAGGGGCATAAACGCAGCAGTGATAGGATTGGAGAGGTTCGGTGAGCAAATGAAGACCCTTTGAAGTCATATTGCATGGTACCCATTCCACGGGTCTCAACGCTCCAGCTTTAAGGGATTCTTCCTTCAGCTGAAACATGAATGTGGAACCCAGAGTATGATCAACCGTGTGATTGGGAGACGTGTTCAAATATGTCTCAGTTTTCGTCTGCTGGTACTCAGGTGCAACATTCCAGACGCTTTACTAACACTCTCCTGACTTGGAGAGTCAGTGCCTTTAACCTCCTGCTTGGCCCAGTTTGCAATTTCTGCGGAAGATGAACAGGGATAGGGAGGACCAATGAGAGACTAGCTGGAGGTGTCTGGACGGGCAAATTTAACTCTCATTTCCCACCAGGAGTAGCAATTAAGCAAAGGCTCAGCGTGCCGTGCCGGAACCAGATTAGGGCCTGAAGCAATTGTGCGGTGTTGCGGCCAGCTCACAAGAAAGCGAGTTGAAGAAAGGAGCTCAGGGGCACTGTAATTCACAAACCTGCAGAGTTATAAATGACAGCTATCGTCCAAAAATACACTGAAGTAAGGCTGCCAAGAGGACTTGAAAGCGGGGCAGAATTGCAGGAAACCGATTTCAGGAGGTAGACTGGAATTGCATTTAAAGCATAGGAAAAGAGGCAGAACGTCGACAATGATGCACTTGGCCAAACAGGGCGTATGCGTTTTTTCCTGAATATATTCAGGAAAAAACGCATACGCCCTTTTTGGCCAACCAAGCAAGATTGCAAAGGAAATCTGCACTACAATGAAGTCTCACTTCCCCCCGGTCAAAAGGGCCATCTGAAAAAAGTGTAAAATCTAGAAAGGCAGAACAGGCCATGGAGAACTGGGAGCCTTGTTATGCTGATGGGCGGGATGTAAATTGCCAACAGCCACTCGGGAGAAGTGTATGGTGTTTCCTGAAACATCTAAAAAACAAAGCAACAGAGCCTAGGGCACTTCCACTTATGGTCCTATAGCTTAGGGAAATTAAAATCAAAAAGACACAGCCACCCCAAAGTTTGGGACCTCTCTGTTTACAAGAACCTCATTTACGGTAGAAGTTCAATATCGCAGAAAGTGAAAAATGGATAAAGAAGTTGTGGTAGTTACGTACAATGCAATATCACTCAGCAATGAAATCTATGTCATCAGGCCCGTAGCAGCATAGACTGGATTCAGGTATGATGATTCTCACTGAAATAAGTCACACAGAAAAAGAAACATCATAAGATATCACTAATACACGGAATGTAAACTTGGCTACACAGGAACTGGATTACAAAACAGAAGAGGATCTCAAATTTAGAAAACCAACTTATGCTTGCTTAAGGGGAAAGGTGAGTTGGGGTGCTACATAAAACCAGAGATTGAAATGAGCACAGATAAAGTTCCTTAAGCCAAATATGGAATAGACAAGAGCTACTCCTTGCTCAACGAAATGGACTCAACACCCCATATTAAACGCCTAAAAATGTACCTGACTAGTAAGTATCTTAAAACCTATGGATTGCTATGTCTCCGAAAGAGAATCAAGCGTGTGTACAGGGGCATAAACGCATCAGTGATAGGATTGGAGAGGTTCGGTGAGCAAATGAAGACCCTTTGAAGTCATATTGCATGGTACCCATTCCACGGGTCTCAACTCTCCAGCTTTAAGGGATTCTTCCTTCAGCTAAAGCATGCATGTGGAACCCAGAGTATGATCAATCATGTGATCGGGAGACGTGTTCCAATATGTCTCAGTTCTCGTCCCCTGGTACTCGGGTGCAACATTGCAGATGCTTTACTAACACTCTCCCGACTTGGAGAGATAGTGCCTTTAACCTCCTGTTTGGCCCAGTTTGCAATTTCTGCGGAAGATGAACAGGAATAGGGAGAACCAATGAGAGACTAGCTGGAGGTGTCTGGATGGGCAAATTTAACTCTCATTTCCCACCAAGAAGAGGAATTAAGCAAAGGCTCAGCGTGTCGTGCCGGAACCAGATTAGGGCCTGAAGCAATCCTGCGGTGTTGCGGCCAGCTCACAAGAAAGCGAGTTGAAGAAAGGAGCTCAGGGGCACTGTAATTCACAAACCTGCAGAGTTATAAATGACAGCTATCGTCCAAAAATATACTGAAGTAAGCCTGCCAAGAGGACTTGAAAGCGGGGCAGAATTGCAGGAAACCGATTTCAGGAGGTAGACTGGAATTGCATTTAAAGCATAGGAAAAGAGGCAGAACGTCCACAATGATGCACTTGGCCAAAAAGGGCGTATGCGTTTTTTCCTGAATATATTCAGGAAAAAACGCATACGCACTTTTTGGCCAACCAAGCAAGCTTGCAAAGGAAATCTGCACTACATTGAAGTCTCACTTCCCTCCCGGTCAAAAGGACCATCTGAAAAAAGTGTAAAATCCAGAAAGGCAGGACAGGCCATGGAGAACTGGGAGCCTTGTTATGCTGATGGGCGGGATGTAAATTGCCAACAGCCACTCGGGAGAAGTGTATGGTGTTTCCTGAAACATCTAAAAAACAAAGCAACAGAGCCTAGGGCACTTCCACTTATGGTCCTATAGCTTAGGGAAATTAAAACCAAAAAGACACAGCCACCCCAAAGTATGGGATGGCTTTGTTTACAAGAACCTCGTTTACGGTACAAGTTCAATATCGCAGAAATTGAAAAAAGGATAAAGAAGTTGTGGTACTTACGTACAATGCAATATCACTCAGCAATGAAATCTATGTCATCAGGCCCGTAGCAGCATAGAGTGGATTCAGGTATGATGATTCTAACTGAAATAAGTCACACAGAAAAAGAAACATCATAAGATATCACTAATACACGGAATGTAAACTTGGCTACCCAGGAACTGGATTACAAAACAGAACAGGGTCTCAAATGTAGAAAAGCAACGTATGCTTGCTTAAGGGGAAAGGTGAGTTGGGGTGCTGCATAAAACCAGAGGTTGAAATGAGCACAGATAAAGTTCCTTAAGCCAAATATGGAATAGACAAGAGCTACTCCTTGCTCAACGAAATGGACTCAAAACACCATATTAAATGCCTAATAATGTACCTGACTAGTAAGTATGTTAAAACCTATGGATTGCTATGTCTCTGAAAGAGAATCAAGCGTGAGTACAGGGACAAAAACGCAGCAGTGATAGGATTGGAGAGGTTCGGTGAGCAAATGAAGACCTTTGAAGTCATATTGCATGGTACCCATTCCACGGGTCTCAACTCTCCAGGTTTAAGGGATTCTTCCTTCAGCTGAAATATGCATGTGAAATCCAGAGTATGATCAACCGTGTGATCGGAAGACGTGTTCAAGTATGTCTCAGTTCTCCTCCCCTGGCACTCGGGTGTAACATTCCACACGCTTTAGTAACACACTCCCGATTTGGAGAGTCAGTGCCTTTAACCTCCTGTTTGGCCCAGTTTGCAATTTCCGCGGAAAATGAACAGGAATAGGGAGAACCAATGAGAGACTAGCTGGAGGTGTCTGGACGGGCAAATTTAACTCTCATTTCCCACCAGGAAGAGGAATTAAGCAAAGGCTCAGCGTTCCATGCCGGAACCAGATTAGGGCCTGAAGCAATCCTGCGGTGTTGCGGCCAGCTCACAAGAAAGCGAGTTGAAGAAAGGAGCTCAGGGGCACTGTAATTCACAAACCTGCAGAGTTATAAATGACAGCTATCGTCCAAAAATATACTGAAGTAAGGCTGCCAAGAGGACTTGAAATCGGGGCAAAATTGCAGGAAACCGATTTCAGGAGGTAGACTGGAATTGCATTTAAAGCATAGGGAAAGAGGCAGAACGTCGACAATGATGCACTAGGCCAAAAAGGGCATATGCGTTTTTTCCTGAATATATTCAGGAAAAACAGTATACGCACTTTTTGGCCAACCAAGCAAGCTTGCAAATGAAATCTGCACTACAATGAAGTCTCACTTCCCCCGGGTCAAAAGGGCCATCTGTAAAAAGTGTAAAATCCAGAAAGGCAGGACAGGCCATGGAGAACTGGGAGCCTTGTTATGCTGATGTTCAGGATGTAAATTTCCAACAGCCACTCGGGATAATTGTATGGTGTTTCCTGAAACATCTAAAAAACAAAGCAACAGAGCCTAGAGCACTTCCACTTATGGTCCTACAGCTTAGGGAAATTAAAATCAAAAAGACACAGCCACCCAAAAGTTTGGGACGGCTCTGTTTATAAGAACCTCGTTTACAGTACAAGTTCAATATCGCAGAAAGTGAAAAATGGATAAAGAAGTTGTGGTACTTACGTACAATGCAATATCACTCAGCAATGAAATCTATGTCATCAGGCCCGTAGCAGCATAATGAGTGGATTCAGGTATGATGATTCTAACTGAAATAAGTCACACAGAAAATGAAACATCATAAGATATCACTAATACACGGAATGTAAACTAGGCTACACAGGAACTGGATTACAAAACAGAACAGGGTCTCAAATGTAGAAAACCAACTTATGCTTGCTTAAGGGGAAAGGTGAGTTGGGGTGCTGCAAAAAACCAGAGATTGAAATGAGGACAGATAAGGTTCCTTAAGTCAAATATGTAATAGACAAGAGCTACTCCTTGCTCAACGAAATGGACTCAAAACCCCATATTAAACGCCTAATAATGTAGCTGACTAGTATCTTAAAACCTATGGATTGCTATGTCTCTGAAAGAGAATCAAGCGTGAGAACAGGGGCATAAACGCAGCAGTGATAGGATTGGAGAGGTTCGGTGAGCAAATGAAGACCCTTTGAAGTCATATTGCATGGTACCCATTCCACGGGTCTCAACTCTCCAGGTTTAAGGGATTCTTCCTTCAGCTAAACATGCATTTGGAACCCAGACTATGATCAACCATGTGATCGTGAGTCTAGTTCAAATATGTCTCAGTTCTCATCCCCTGGTACTCGGGTGCAACATTCTAGACACTTTACTAACAATCTCCCGACTTGGAGAGTCAGTGCCTTTAACCTCCTGTTTGGCCCAGTTTGCAAATTCCGCGGATGATGAACAGGAATAGGGAGAACCAATGAGAGACTAGCTGGAGGTGTCTGGACGGGCAAATTTAACTCTCATTTCCCACCAGGAAGAGGAATTAAGCAACAGCTCAGCGTGCCGTGCCGGAACCAGATTAGGGCCTGAAGCAATCCTGCGGTGTTGCGGCCAGCTCACAAGAAAGCGAGTTGAAGAAAGGAGCTCAGGGGCACTGTTATCACAAACCTGCAGAGTTATGAATGACAGCTATCGTCCAAAAATATACTGAAGTAAGTCTGCCAAGAGGACTTGAAAGCGGGGCAGAATTGCAGGAAACCGATTTCAGGAGGTAGACTGGAATTGCATTTAAGCATAGGAAAAGAGGCAGAACGTCGACAATGATGCACTTGGCCGAAAAGTGCGTATGCGTTTTTTCCTGCATATATTCAGGAAAAAACGCATACGCACTTTTTGGCCAACCAAGCAAGCTTGCAAAGGAAATCTGCACTACAATGAAGTCTCACTTCCCCCCCGTCAAAAGGGCCATCTGAAAAAAGTGTAAAATCCAGAAAGGCAGGACAGGCCATGGAGAACTGGGAGCCTTGTTATGCTGATGGGCGGGATGAAAATTGCCAACAGCCACTCGGGAGAAGTGTATGGTGTTTCCTGAAACATCTAAAAAACAAAGCAACAGAGCCTAGGGCACTTCCACTTATAGTCCTATAGCTTAGGGAAATTAAAATCAAAAAGACACAGCCACCCCATAGTTTGGGACCTCTCTGTTTACAAGAACCTCATTTAAGGTAGAAGTTCAATATCGCAGAAAGTGAAAAATGGATAAAGAAGTTGTGGTAGTTACGTACAATGCAATATCACTCAGCAATGAAATCTATGTCATCAGGCCCGTAGCAGCATAGACTGGATTCAGGATTGATGATTCTCACTGAAATAAGTCACACAGAAAAAGAAACATCATAAGATATCACTAATACACGGAATGTAAACTTGGCTACACAGGAACTGGATTACAAAACAGAAGAGGGTCTCAAATTTAGAAACCCAACTTATGCTTGCTTAAGGGGAAAGGTGAGTTGGGGTGCTACATAAAACCAGAGATTGAAATGAGCACAGATAAATTTCCTTAAGCCAAATATGGAATAGACAAGAGCTACTCGTTGCTCAATGAAATGGACTCAACACCCCATATTAAACGCCTAAGAATGTACCTGACTAGTAAGTATCTTAAAACCTATGGATTGCTATGTCTCCAAAAGAGAATCAAGCGTGTGTACAGGGGCATAAACGCAGCAGTGATAGGATTGGAGAGATTCGGTGAGCAAATGAAGACCCTTTGAAGTCATATTCTATGGTACCCATTCCACGGGTCTCAACTCTCCAGGTTTAAGGGATTCTTCCTTCAGCTAAAGCATGCATGTGGAACCCAGAGTATGATCAATCATGTGATCGGGAGACCTGTTCCAATATGTCTCAGTTTTCGACCGCTGGTACTCAGGTGCAACATTCCAGATGCTTTACTAACACTCTCCCGACTTGGAGAGTCAGTGCCTTTAACCTCCTGCTTGGCCCAGTTTGCAATTTCTGCGGAAGATGAACAGGGATAGGGAGGACCAATGAGAGACTAGCTGGAGGTGTCTGGACGGGCAAATTTAACTCTCATTTCCCACCAGGAAGAGCAATTAAGCAAAGGCTCAGCGTGCCGTGCCGGAACCAGATTAGGGCCTGAAGCAATCGTGCGGTGTTGCGGCCAGCTCACAAGAAAGCGAGTTGAAGAAAGGAGCTCAGGGGCACTGTAATTCACAAACCTGCAGAGTTATAAATGACAGCTATCGTCCAAAAATATACTGAAGTAAGGCTGCCAAGAGGACTTGAAAGCCGGGCAGAATTGCAGGAAACCGATTTCAGGAGGTAGACTGGAATTGCATTTAAAGCATAGGAAAAGAGGCAGAACGTCGACAATGATGCACTTGGCCAAAAAGGGCGTATGCGTTTTTTCCTGAATATATTCAGGAAAAAACGCATACGCCCCTTTTTGGCCAACCAAGCAAGCTTTCAAAGGAAATCTGCACTACAATGAAGTCTCACTTCCCCATGGTCAAAAGGGCCATCTGAAAAAAGTGTAAAATCCAGGAAGGCAGGACAGGCCATGGAGAACTGGGAGCCTTGTTATGCTGATGGGCGGGATGTAAATTGCCAACAGCCACTCGGGAGAAGTGTATGGTGTTTCCTGAAACATCTAAAAAACAAAGCAACAGAGCCTAGGGCACTTCCACTTATGGTCCTATAGCTTAGGGAAATTAAAATCAAAAAGACACAGCCACCCCAAAGTTTGGGATGGCTCTGTTTACAAGAACCTCGTTTACGGTACAAGTTCAATATCACAGAAATTGAAAAATGGATAAAGCAGTTGTGGTACTTACGTACAATGCAATATCACTCAGCAATGAAATCTATGTCATCAGGCCCGTAGCAGCATAGACTGGATTCAGGTATGATGATTCTCACTGAAATAAGTCACACAGAAAAAGAAACATCATAAGATATCACTAATACACGGAATGTAAACTTGGCTACACAGGAACTGAATTTCAAAACAGAACATGGTCCCAAATTTAGAAAATCAACTTATGCTTGCTTAAGGGGAAAGGTGAGTTGGGGTGCTGCATAAAACCAGAGGTTGAAATGAGCACAGATAAAGTTCCTTAAGCCAAATATGTAATAGACAAGAGCTACTCCTTGCTCAACGAAATGGACTCAAAACCCCATATTAAACGCCTAATAATGTACCTGACTAGTAAGTATCTTAAAACCTATGGATTGCTATGTCTCTGAAAGTGAATCAATCGTGAGTACAGGGGCAAAAACGCAGCAGTGATAGGATTGGAGAGTTTTGGTGAGCAAATGAAGACCCTTTGAAGTCATATTGCATGGTACCCATTCCATGGGTCTCAACTCTCCAGGTTTAAGGGATTCTACCTTCAGCTAAAACATGCATGTGGAACCCAGAGTATGATCAACCGTGTGATCGGGAGACGTGTTGAAATATGTCTCAGTTCTCGTCCCCTGGTACTCGGGTGCAACATTCCAGATGCTTTACTAACACTCTCCCAACTTGGAGAGTCAGTGCCTTTAACCTCCTGTTTGGCCCAGTTTGCAAATTCCGCGGAAGATGAACAGGAATAGGGAGAACCAATGAGAGACTAGCTGGAGGTGTCTGGACGGGAAAATTTAACTCTCATTTCCCACCAGGAAGAGGAATTAACCAAAGGCTCAGCGTGCCATGCCGGAACCAGATTAGGGCCTGAAGCAATCCTGCGGTGTTGCGGCCAGCTCACAAGAAAGCGAGTTGAAGAAAGGAGCTCAGGGGCACTGTAATTCACAAACCTGCAGAGTTATAAATGACAGCTATCATCCAAAAATATACTGAAGTAAGGCTGCCAAGAGGACTTGAAAGCCGGGCAGAATTGCAGGAAACCGATTTCAGGAGGTAGACTGGAATTGCATTTAAAGCATAGGAAAAGAGGCAGAAGGTCGACAATGATGCACTTGGCCAAAAAGGGCGTATGCGTTTTTTCCTGAATATATTCAGGAAAAAACGCATATGCCCTTTTTGGCCAACCAAGCAAGCTTGCAAAGGAAATCTGCACTACAATGAAGTCTCACTTCCCCCCCGTCAAAAGGGCCATCTGAAAAAAGTGTAAAATCCAGAAAGGCAGGACAGGCCATGGAGAACTGGGAGCCTTGTTATGCTGATGGGCGGGATGTAAATTGCCAACAGCCACTCGGGAGAAGTGTATGGTGTTTCCTGAAACATCTAAAAAACAAAGCAACAGAGCCTAGGGCACTTCCACTTATGGTCCTATAGCTTAGGGAAATTAAAATCAAAAAGACACAGCCACCCCAAAGTTTGGGATGGCTCTGTTTACAAGAAACTCGTTTACGGTACAAGTTCAATATCGCATAAAGCGAAAAATGGATAAAGAAGTTGTGGTACTTACGTACAATGCAATATCACTCAGCAATGACATCTATGTCATCAGGCCCATAGCAGCATAATGCGTGGATTCAGGTATGATGATTCTAACTGAAATAAGTCACACAGAAAAAGAAACATCATAAGATATCACTAATACACGGAATGTAAACTTGGCTACACAGGAACTGAATTTCAAAACAGAACATGGTCCCAAATTTAGAAAATCAACTTATGCTTGCTTAAGGGGAAAGGTGAGTTGGGGTGCTGCATAAAACCAGAGGTTGAAATGAGCACAGATAAAGTTCCTTAAGCCAAATATGTAATAGACAAGAGCTACTCCTTGCTCAACGAAATGGACTCAAAACCCCATATTAAACGCCTAATAATGTACCTGACTAGTAAGTATCTTAAAACCTATGGATTGCTATGTCTCTGAAAGTGAATCAATCGTGAGTACAGGGGCAAAAACGCAGCAGTGATAGGATTGGAGAGTTTTGGTGAGCAAATGAAGACCCTTTGAAGTCATATTGCATGGTACCCATTCCACGGGTCTCAACTCTCCAGGTTTAAGGGATTCTTCCTTCAGCTAAAACATGCATGTGGAACCCAGAGTATGATCAACCGTGTGATCGGGAGACGTGTTGAAATATGTCTCAGTTCTCGTCCCCTGGTACTCGGGTGCAACATTCCAGATGCTTTACTAACACTCTCCCAACTTGGAGAGTCAGTGCCTTTAACCTCCTGTTTGGCCCAGTTTGCAAATTCCGCGGAAGATGAACAGGAATAGGGAGAACCAATGAGAGACTAGCTGGAGGTGTCTGGACGGGAAAATTTAACTCTCATTTCCCACCAGGAAGAGGAATTAACCAAAGGCTCAGCGTGCCATGCCGGAACCAGATTAGGGCCTGAAGCAATCCTGCGGTGTTGCGGCCAGCTCACAAGAAAGCGAGTTGAAGAAAGGAGCTCAGGGGCACTGTAATTCACAAACCTGCAGAGTTATAAATGACAGCTATCATCCAAAAATATACTGAAGTAAGGCTGCCAAGAGGACTTGAAAGCCGGGCAGAATTGCAGGAAACCGATTTCAGGAGGTAGACTGGAATTGCATTTAAAGCATAGGAAAAGAGGCAGAAGGTCGACAATGATGCACTTGGCCAAAAAGGGCGTATGCGTTTTTTCCTGAATATATTCAGGAAAAAACGCATACGCCCTTTTTGGCCAACCAAGCAAGCTTGCAAAGGAAATCTGCACTACAATGAAGTCTCACTTCCCCCCCGTCAAAAGGGCCATCTGAAAAAAGTGTAAAATCCAGAAAGGCAGGACAGGCCATGGAGAACTGGGAGCCTTGTTATGCTGATGGGCGGGATGTAAATTGCCAACAGCCACTCGGGAGAAGTGTATGGTGTTTCCTGAAACATCTAAAAAACAAAGCAACAGAGCCTAGGGCACTTCCACTTATGGTCCTATAGCTTAGGGAAATTAAAATCAAAAAGACACAGCCACCCCAAAGTTTGGGATGGCTCTGTTTACAAGAAACTCGTTTACGGTACAAGTTCAATATCGCATAAAGCGAAAAATGGATAAAGAAGTTGTGGTACTTACGTACAATGCAATATCACTCAGCAATGACATCTATGTCATCAGGCCCATAGCAGCATAATGCGTGGATTCAGGTATGATGATTCTAACTGAAATAAGTCACACAGAAAAAGAAACATCATAAGATATCACTAATACACGGAATGTAAACTTGGCTACACAGGAACTGAATTTCAAAACAGAACATGGTCCCAAATTTAGAAAATCAACTTATGCTTGCTTAAGGGGAAAGGTGAGTTGGGGTGCTGCATAAAACCAGAGGTTGAAATGAGCACAGATAAAGTTCCTTAAGCCAAATATGTAATAGACAAGAGCTACTCCTTGCTCAACGAAATGGACTCAAAACCCCATATTAAACGCCTAATAATGTACCTGACTAGTAAGTATCTTAAAACCTATGGATTGCTATGTCTCTGAAAGTGAATCAATCGTGAGTACAGGGGCAAAAACGCAGCAGTGATAGGATTGGAGAGTTTTGGTGAGCAAATGAAGACCCTTTGAAGTCATATTGCATGGTACCCATTCCACGGGTCTCAACTCTCCAGGTTTAAGGGATTCTTCCTTCAGCTAAAACATGCATGTGGAACCCAGAGTATGATCAACCGTGTGATCGGGAGACGTGTTGAAATATGTCTCAGTTCTCGTCCCCTGGTACTCGGGTGCAACATTCCAGATGCTTTACTAACACTCTCCCTTGGAGAGTCAGTGCCTTTAACCTCCTGTTTGGCCCAGTTTGCAAATTCCGCGGAAGATGAACAGGAATAGGGAGAACCAATGAGAGACTAGCTGGAGGTGTCTGGACGGGAAAATTTAACTCTCATTTCCCACCAGGAAGAGGAATTAACCAAAGGCTCAGCGTGCCATGCCGGAACCCAGATTAGGGCCTGAAGCAATCCTGCGGTGTTGCGGCCAGCTCACAAGAAAGCGAGTTGAAGAAAGGAGCTCAGGGGCACTGTAATTCACAAACCTGCAGAGTTATAAATGACAGCTATCATCCAAAAATATACTGAAGTAAGGCTGCCAAGAGGACTTGAAAGCCGGGCAGAATTGCAGGAAACCGATTTCAGGAGGTAGACTGGAATTGCATTTAAAGCATAGGAAAAGAGGCAGAAGGTCGACAATGATGCACTTGGCCAAAAAGGGCATATGCGTTTTTTCCTGAATATATTCAGGAAAAAACGCATACGCCCTTTTTGGCCAACCAAGCAAGCTTGCAAAGGAAATCTGCACTACAATGAAGTCTCACTTCCCCCCCGTCAAAAGGGCCATCTGAAAAAAGTGTAAAATCCAGAAAGGCAGGACAGGCCATGGAGAACTGGGAGCCTTGTTATGCTGATGGGCGGGATGTAAATTGCCAACAGCCACTCGGGAGAAGTGTATGGTGTTTCCTGAAACATCTAAAAAACAAAGCAACAGAGCCTAGGGCACTTCCACTTATGGTCCTATAGCTTAGGGAAATTAAAATCAAAAAGACACAGCCACCCCAAAGTTTGGGATGGCTCTGTTTACAAGAAACTCGTTTACGGTACAAGTTCAATATCGCATAAAGCGAAAAATGGATAAAGAAGTTGTGGTACTTACGTACAATGCAATATCACTCAGCAATGACATCTATGTCATCAGGCCCATAGCAGCATAATGCGTGGATTCAGGTATGATGATTCTAACTGAAATAAGTCACACAGAAAAAGAAACATCATAAGATATCACTAATACACGGAATGTAAACTTGGCTACACAGGAACTGAATTTCAAAACAGAACATGGTCCCAAATTTAGAAAATCAACTTATGCTTGCTTAAGGGGAAAGGTGAGTTGGGGTGCTGCATAAAACCAGAGGTTGAAATGAGCACAGATAAAGTTCCTTAAGCCAAATATGTAATAGACAAGAGCTACTCCTTGCTCAACGAAATGGACTCAAAACCCCATATTAAACGCCTAATAATGTACCTGACTAGTAAGTATCTTAAAACCTATGGATTGCTATGTCTCTGAAAGTGAATCAATCGTGAGTACAGGGGCAAAAACGCAGCAGTGATAGGATTGGAGAGTTTTGGTGAGCAAATGAAGACCCTTTGAAGTCATATTGCATGGTACCCATTCCACGGGTCTCAACTCTCCAGGTTTAAGGGATTCTTCCTTCAGCTAAAACATGCATGTGGAACCCAGAGTATGATCAACCGTGTGATCGGGAGACGTGTTGAAATATGTCTCAGTTCTCGTCCCCTGGTACTCGGGTGCAACATTCCAGATGCTTTACTAACACTCTCCCAACTTGGAGAGTCAGTGCCTTTAACCTCCTGTTTGGCCCAGTTTGCAAATTCCGCGGAAGATGAACAGGAATAGGGAGAACCAATGAGAGAGTAGCTGGAGGTGTCTGGACGGGAAAATTTAACTCTCATTTCCCACCAGGAAGAGGAATTAACCAAAGGCTCAGCGTGCCATGCCGGAACCAGATTAGGGCCTGAAGCAATCCTGCGGTGTTGCGGCCAGCTCACAAGAAAGCGAGTTGAAGAAAGGAGCTCAGGGGCACTGTAATTCACAAACCTGCAGAGTTATAAATGACAGCTATCATCCAAAAATATACTGAAGTAAGGCTGCCAAGAGGACTTGAAAGCCGGGCAGAATTGCAGGAAACCGATTTCAGGAGGTAGACTGGAATTGCATTTAAAGCATAGGAAAAGAGGCAGAAGGTCGACAATGATGCACTTGGCCAAAAAGGGCGTATGCGTTTTTTCCTGAATATATTCAGGAAAAAACGCATACGCCCTTTTTGGCCAACCCAAGCAAGCTTGCAAAGGAAATCTGCACTACAATGAAGTCTCACTTCCCCCCCGTCAAAAGGGCCATCTGAAAAAAGTGTAAAATCCAGAAA
The DNA here is from genome assembly GCF_937001465.1 of Orcinus orca. Taxonomy (NCBI): domain Eukaryota; kingdom Metazoa; phylum Chordata; class Mammalia; order Artiodactyla; family Delphinidae; genus Orcinus; species Orcinus orca. The sequence continues at coordinate 41,298 of NW_026044019.1, forward strand.
GGCAGGACAGGCCATGGAGAACTGGGAGCCTTGTTATGCTGATGGGCGGGATGTAAATTGCCAACAGCCACTCGGGAGAAGTGTATGGTGTTTCCTGAAACATCTAAAAAACAAAGCAACAGAGCCTAGGGCACTTCCACTTATGGTCCTATAGCTTAGGGGAAATTAAAATCAAAAAGACACAGCCACCCCAAAGTTTGGGATGGCTCTGTTTACAAGAAACTCGTTTACGGTACAAGTTCAATATCGCATAAAGCGAAAAATGGATAAAGAAGTTGTGGTACTTACGTACAATGCAATATCACTCAGCAATGACATCTATGTCATCAGGCCCATAGCAGCATAATGCGTGGATTCAGGTATGATGATTCTAACTGAAATAAGTCACACAGAAAAAGAAACATCATAAGATATCACTAATACACGGAATGTAAACTTGGCTACACAGGAACTGAATTTCAAAACAGAACATGGTCCCAAATTTAGAAAATCAACTTATGCTTGCTTAAGGGGAAAGGTGAGTTGGGGTGCTGCATAAAACCAGAGGTTGAAATGAGCACAGATAAAGTTCCTTAAGCCAAATATGTAATAGACAAGAGCTACTCCTTGCTCAACGAAATGGACTCAAAACCCCATATTAAACGCCTAATAATGTACCTGACTAGTAAGTATCTTAAAACCTATGGATTGCTATGTCTCTGAAAGTGAATCAATCGTGAGTACAGGGGCAAAAACGCAGCAGTGATAGGATTGGAGAGTTTTGGTGAGCAAATGAAGACCCTTTGAAGTCATATTGCATGGTACCCATTCCACGGGTCTCAACTCTCCAGGTTTAAGGGATTCTTCCTTCAGCTAAAACATGCATGTGGAACCCAGAGTATGATCAACCGTGTGATCGGGAGACGTGTTGAAATATGTCTCAGTTCTTGTCCCCTGGTACTCGGGTGCAACATTCCAGATGCTTTACTAACACTCTCCCAACTTGGAGAGTCAGTGCCTTTAACCTCCTGTTTGGCCCAGTTTGCAAATTCCGCGGAAGATGAACAGGAATAGGGAGAACCAATGAGAGACTAGCTGGAGGTGTCTGGACGGGAAAATTTAACTCTCATTTCCCACCAGGAAGAGGAATTAACCAAAGGCTCAGCGTGCCATGCCGGAACCAGATTAGGGCCTGAAGCAATCCTGCGGTGTTGCGGCCAGCTCACAAGAAAGCGAGTTGAAGAAAGGAGCTCAGGGGCACTGTAATTCACAAACCTGCAGAGTTATAAATGACAGCTATCATCCAAAAATATACTGAAGTAAGGCTGCCAAGAGGACTTGAAAGCCGGGCAGAATTGCAGGAAACCGATTTCAGGAGGTAGACTGGAATTGCATTTAAAGCATAGGAAAAGAGGCAGAAGGTCGACAATGATGCACTTGGCCAAAAAGGGCGTATGCGTTTTTTCCTGAATATATTCAGGAAAAAACGCATACGCCCTTTTTGGCCAACCAAGCAAGCTTGCAAAGGAAATCTGCACTACAATGAAGTCTCACTTCCCCCCCGTCAAAAGGGCCATCTGAAAAAAGTGTAAAATCCAGAAAGGCAGGACAGGCCATGGAGAACTGGGAGCCTTGTTATGCTGATGGGCGGGATGTAAATTGCCAACAGCCACTCGGGAGAAGTGTATGGTGTTTCCTGAAACATCTAAAAAACAAAGCAACAGAGCCTAGGGCACTTCCACTTATGGTCCTATAGCTTAGGGAAATTAAAATCAAAAAGACACAGCCACCCCAAAGTTTGGGATGGCTCTGTTTACAAGAAACTCGTTTACGGTACAAGTTCAATATCGCATAAAGCGAAAAATGGATAAAGAAGTTGTGGTACTTACGTACAATGCAATATCACTCAGCAATGACATCTATGTCATCAGGCCCATAGCAGCATAATGCGTGGATTCAGGTATGATGATTCTAACTGAAATAAGTCACACAGAAAAAGAAACATCATAAGATATCACTAATACACGGAATGTAAACTTGGCTACACAGGAACTGAATTTCAAAACAGAACATGGTCCCAAATTTAGAAAATCAACTTATGCTTGCTTAAGGGGAAAGGTGAGTTGGGGTGCTGCATAAAACCAGAGGTTGAAATGAGCACAGATAAAGTTCCTTAAGCCAAATATGTAATAGACAAGAGCTACTCCTTGCTCAACGAAATGGACTCAAAACCCCATATTAAACGCCTAATAATGTACCTGACTAGTAAGTATCTTAAAACCTATGGATTGCTATGTCTCTGAAAGTGAATCAATCGTGAGTACAGGGGCAAAAACGCAGCAGTGATAGGATTGGAGAGTTTTGGTGAGCAAATGAAGACCCTTTGAAGTCATATTGCATGGTACCCATTCCACGGGTCTCAACTCTCCAGGTTTAAGGGATTCTTCCTTCAGCTAAAACATGCATGTGGAACCCAGAGTATGATCAACCGTGTGATCGGGAGACGTGTTGAAATATGTCTCAGTTCTCGTCCCCTGGTACTCGGGTGCAACATTCCAGATGCTTTACTAACACTCTCCCAACTTGGAGAGTCAGTGCCTTTAACCTCCTGTTTGGCCCAGTTTGCAAATTCCGCGGAAGATGAACAGGAATAGGGAGAACCAATGAGAGACTAGCTGGAGGTGTCTGGACGGGAAAATTTAACTCTCATTTCCCACCAGGAAGAGGAATTAACCAAAGGCTCAGCGTGCCATGCCGGAACCAGATTAGGGCCTGAAGCAATCCTGCGGTGTTGCGGCCAGCTCACAAGAAAGCGAGTTGAAGAAAGGAGCTCAGGGGCACTGTAATTCACAAACCTGCAGAGTTATAAATGACAGCTATCATCCAAAAATATACTGAAGTAAGGCTGCCAAGAGGACTTGAAAGCCGGGCAGAATTGCAGGAAACCGATTTCAGGAGGTAGACTGGAATTGCATTTAAAGCATAGGAAAAGAGGCAGAAGGTCGACAATGATGCACTTGGCCAAAAAGGGCGTATGCGTTTTTTCCTGAATATATTCAGGAAAAAACGCATACGCCCTTTTTGGCCAACCAAGCAAGCTTGCAAAGGAAATCTGCACTACAATGAAGTCTCACTTCCCCCCCGTCAAAAGGGCCATCTGAAAAAAGTGTAAAATCCAGAAAGGCAGGACAGGCCATGGAGAACTGGGAGCCTTGTTATGCTGATGGGCGGGATGTAAATTGCCAACAGCCACTCGGGAGAAGTGTATGGTGTTTCCTGAAACATCTAAAAAACAAAGCAACAGAGCCTAGGGCACTTCCACTTATGGTCCTATAGCTTAGGGAAATTAAAATCAAAAAGACACAGCCACCCCAAAGTTTGGGATGGCTCTGTTTACAAGAAACTCGTTTACGGTACAAGTTCAATATCGCATAAAGCGAAAAATGGATAAAGAAGTTGTGGTACTTACGTACAATGCAATATCACTCAGCAATGACATCTATGTCATCAGGCCCATAGCAGCATAATGCGTGGATTCAGGTATGATGATTCTAACTGAAATAAGTCACACAGAAAAAGAAACATCATAAGATATCACTAATACACGGAATGTAAACTTGGCTACACAGGAACTGAATTTCAAAACAGAACATGGTCCCAAATTTAGAAAATCAACTTATGCTTGCTTAAGGGGAAAGGTGAGTTGGGGTGCTGCATAAAACCAGAGGTTGAAATGAGCACAGATAAAGTTCCTTAAGCCAAATATGTAATAGACAAGAGCTACTCCTTGCTCAACGAAATGGACTCAAAACCCCATATTAAACGCCTAATAATGTACCTGACTAGTAAGTATCTTAAAACCTATGGATTGCTATGTCTCTGAAAGTGAATCAATCGTGAGTACAGGGGCAAAAACGCAGCAGTGATAGGATTGGAGAGTTTTGGTGAGCAAATGAAGACCCTTTGAAGTCATATTGCATGGTACCCATTCCACGGGTCTCAACTCTCCAGGTTTAAGGGATTCTTCCTTCAGCTAAAACATGCATGTGGAACCCAGAGTATGATCAACCGTGTGATCGGGAGACGTGTTGAAATATGTCTCAGTTCTCGTCCCCTGGTACTCGGGTGCAACATTCCAGATGCTTTACTAACACTCTCCCAACTTGGAGAGTCAGTGCCTTTAACCTCCTGTTTGGCCCAGTTTGCAAATTCCGCGGAAGATGAACAGGAATAGGGAGAACCAATGAGAGACTAGCTGGAGGTGTCTGGACGGGAAAATTTAACTCTCATTTCCCACCAGGAAGAGGAATTAACCAAAGGCTCAGCGTGCCATGCCGGAACCAGATTAGGGCCTGAAGCAATCCTGCGGTGTTGCGGCCAGCTCACAAGAAAGCGAGTTGAAGAAAGGAGCTCAGGGGCACTGTAATTCACAAACCTGCAGAGTTATAAATGACAGCTATCATCCAAAAATATACTGAAGTAAGGCTGCCAAGAGGACTTGAAAGCCGGGCAGAATTGCAGGAAACCGATTTCAGGAGGTAGACTGGAATTGCATTTAAAGCATAGGAAAAGAGGCAGAAGGTCGACAATGATGCACTTGGCCAAAAAGGGCGTATGCGTTTTTTCCTGAATATATTCAGGAAAAAACGCATACGCCCTTTTTGGCCAACCAAGCAAGCTTGCAAAGGAAATCTGCACTACAATGAAGTCTCACTTCCCCCCCGTCAAAAGGGCCATCTGAAAAAAGTGTAAAATCCAGAAAGGCAGGACAGGCCATGGAGAACTGGGAGCCTTGTTATGCTGATGGGCGGGATGTAAATTGCCAACAGCCACTCGGGAGAAGTGTATGGTGTTTCCTGAAACATCTAAAAAACAAAGCAACAGAGCCTAGGGCACTTCCACTTATGGTCCTATAGCTTAGGGAAATTAAAATCAAAAAGACACAGCCACCCCAAAGTTTGGGATGGCTCTGTTTACAAGAAACTCGTTTACGGTACAAGTTCAATATCGCATAAAGCGAAAAATGGATAAAGAAGTTGTGGTACTTACGTACAATGCAATATCACTCAGCAATGACATCTATGTCATCAGGCCCATAGCAGCATAATGCGTGGATTCAGGTATGATGATTCTAACTGAAATAAGTCACACAGAAAAAGAAACATCATAAGATATCACTAATACACGGAATGTAAACTTGGCTACACAGGAACTGAATTTCAAAACAGAACATGGTCCCAAATTTAGAAAATCAACTTATGCTTGCTTAAGGGGAAAGGTGAGTTGGGGTGCTGCATAAAACCAGAGGTTGAAATGAGCACAGATAAAGTTCCTTAAGCCAAATATGTAATAGACAAGAGCTACTCCTTGCTCAACGAAATGGACTCAAAACCCCATATTAAACGCCTAATAATGTACCTGACTAGTAAGTATCTTAAAACCTATGGATTGCTATGTCTCTGAAAGTGAATCAATCGTGAGTACAGGGGCAAAAACGCAGCAGTGATAGGATTGGAGAGTTTTGGTGAGCAAATGAAGACCCTTTGAAGTCATATTGCATGGTACCCATTCCACGGGTCTCAACTCTCCAGGTTTAAGGGATTCTTCCTTCAGCTAAAACATGCATGTGGAACCCAGAGTATGATCAACCGTGTGATCGGGAGACGTGTTGAAATATGTCTCAGTTCTCGTCCCCTGGTACTCGGGTGCAACATTCCAGATGCTTTACTAACACTCTCCCAACTTGGAGAGTCAGTGCCTTTAACCTCCTGTTTGGCCCAGTTTGCAAATTCCGCGGAAGATGAACAGGAATAGGGAGAACCAATGAGAGACTAGCTGGAGGTGTCTGGACGGGAAAATTTAACTCTCATTTCCCACCAGGAAGAGGAATTAACCAAAGGCTCAGCGTGCCATGCCGGAACCAGATTAGGGCCTGAAGCAATCCTGCGGTGTTGCGGCCAGCTCACAAGAAAGCGAGTTGAAGAAAGGAGCTCAGGGGCACTGTAATTCACAAACCTGCAGAGTTATAAATGACAGCTATCATCCAAAAATATACTGAAGTAAGGCTGCCAAGAGGACTTGAAAGCCGGGCAGAATTGCAGGAAACCGATTTCAGGAGGTAGACTGGAATTGCATTTAAAGCATAGGAAAAGAGGCAGAAGGTCGACAATGATGCACTTGGCCAAAAAGGGCGTATGCGTTTTTTCCTGAATATATTCAGGAAAAAACGCATACGCCCTTTTTGGCCAACCAAGCAAGCTTGCAAAGGAAATCTGCACTACAATGAAGTCTCACTTCCCCCCCGTCAAAAGGGCCATCTGAAAAAAGTGTAAAATCCAGAAAGTCAGGACAGGCCATGGAGAACTGGGAGCCTTGTTATGCTGATGGGCGGGATGTAAATTGCCAACAGCCACTCGGGAGAAGTGTATGGTGTTTCCTGAAACATCTAAAAAACAAAGCAACAGAGCCTAGGGCACTTCCACTTATGGTCCTATAGCTTAGGGAAATTAAAATCAAAAAGACACAGCCACCCCAAAGTTTGGGATGGCTCTGTTTACAAGAAACTCGTTTACGGTACAAGTTCAATATCGCATAAAGCGAAAAATGGATAAAGAAGTTGTGGTACTTACGTACAATGCAATATCACTCAGCAATGACATCTATGTCATCAGGCCCATAGCAGCATAATGCGTGGATTCAGGTATGATGATTCTAACTGAAATAAGTCACACAGAAAAAGAAACATCATAAGATATCACTAATACACGGAATGTAAACTTGGCTACACAGGAACTGAATTTCAAAACAGAACATGGTCCCAAATTTAGAAAATCAACTTATGCTTGCTTAAGGGGAAAGGTGAGTTGGGGTGCTGCATAAAACCAGAGGTTGAAATGAGCACAGATAAAGTTCCTTAAGCCAAATATGTAATAGACAAGAGCTACTCCTTGCTCAACGAAATGGACTCAAAACCCCATATTAAACGCCTAATAATGTACCTGACTAGTAAGTATCTTAAAACCTATGGATTGCTATGTCTCTGAAAGTGAATCAATCGTGAGTACAGGGGCAAAAACGCAGCAGTGATAGGATTGGAGAGTTTTGATGAGCAAATGAAGACCCTTTGAAGTCATATTGCATGGTACCCATTCCACGGGTCTCAACTCTCCAGGTTTAAGGGATTCTTCCTTCAGCTAAAACATGCATGTGGAACCCAGAGTATGATCAACCGTGTGATCGGGAGACGTGTTGAAATATGTCTCAGTTCTCGTCCCCTGGTACTCGGGTGCAACATTCCAGATGCTTTACTAACACTCTCCCAACTTGGAGAGTCAGTGCCTTTAACCTCCTGTTTGGCCCAGTTTGCAAATTCCGCGGAAGATGAACAGGAATAGGGAGAACCAATGAGAGACTAGCTGGAGGTGTCTGGACGGGAAAATTTAACTCTCATTTCCCACCAGGAAGAGGAATTAACCAAAGGCTCAGCGTGCCATGCCGGAACCAGATTAGGGCCTGAAGCAATCCTGCGGTGTTGCGGCCAGCTCACAAGAAAGCGAGTTGAAGAAAGGAGCTCAGGGGCACTGTAATTCACAAACCTGCAGAGTTATAAATGACAGCTATCATCCAAAAATATACTGAAGTAAGGCTGCCAAGAGGACTTGAAAGCCGGGCAGAATTGCAGGAAACCGATTTCAGGAGGTAGACTGGAATTGCATTTAAAGCATAGGAAAAGAGGCAGAAGGTCGACAATGATGCACTTGGCCAAAAAGGGCGTATGCGTTTTTTCCTGAATATATTCAGGAAAAAACGCATACGCCCTTTTTGGCCAACCAAGCAAGCTTGCAAAGGAAATCTGCACTACAATGAAGTCTCACTTCCCCCCCGTCAAAAGGGCCATCTGAAAAAAGTGTAAAATCCAGAAAGGCAGGACAGGCCATGGAGAACTGGGAGCCTTGTTATGCTGATGGGCGGGATGTAAATTGCCAACAGCCACTCGGGAGAAGTGTATGGTGTTTCCTGAAACATCTAAAAAACAAAGCAACAGAGCCTAGGGCACTTCCACTTATGGTCCTATAGCTTAGGGAAATTAAAATCAAAAAGACACAGCCACCCCAAAGTTTGGGATGGCTCTGTTTACAAGAAACTCGTTTACGGTACAAGTTCAATATCGCATAAAGCGAAAAATGGATAAAGAAGTTGTGGTACTTACGTACAATGCAATATCACTCAGCAATGACATCTATGTCATCAGGCCCATAGCAGCATAATGCGTGGATTCAGGTATGATGATTCTAACTGAAATAAGTCACACAGAAAAAGAAACATCATAAGATATCACTAATACACGGAATGTAAACTTGGCTACACAGGAACTGAATTTCAAAACAGAACATGGTCCCAAATTTAGAAAATCAACTTATGCTTGCTTAAGGGGAAAGGTGAGTTGGGGTGCTGCATAAAACCAGAGGTTGAAATGAGCACAGATAAAGTTCCTTAAGCCAAATATGTAATAGACAAGAGCTACTCCTTGCTCAACGAAATGGACTCAAAACCCCATATTAAACGCCTAATAATGTACCTGACTAGTAAGTATCTTAAAACCTATGGATTGCTATGTCTCTGAAAGTGAATCAATCGTGAGTACAGGGGCAAAAACGCAGCAGTGATAGGATTGGAGAGTTTTGGTGAGCAAATGAAGACCCTTTGAAGTCATATTGCATGGTACCCATTCCACGGGTCTCAACTCTCCAGGTTTAAGGGATTCTTCCTTCAGCTAAAACATGCATGTGGAACCCAGAGTATGATCAACCGTGTGATCGGGAGACGTGTTGAAATATGTCTCAGTTCTCGTCCCCTGGTACTCGGGTGCAACATTCCAGATGCTTTACTAACACTCTCCCAACTTGGAGAGTCAGTGCCTTTAACCTCCTGTTTGGCCCAGTTTGCAAATTCCGCGGAAGATGAACAGGAATAGGGAGAACCAATGAGAGACTAGCTGGAGGTGTCTGGACGGGAAAATTTAACTCTCATTTCCCACCAGGAAGAGGAATTAACCAAAGGCTCAGCGTGCCATGCCGGAACCAGATTAGGGCCTGAAGCAATCCTGCGGTGTTGCGGCCAGCTCACAAGAAAGCGAGTTGAAGAAAGGAGCTCAGGGGCACTGTAATTCACAAACCTGCAGAGTTATAAATGACAGCTATCATCCAAAAATATACTGAAGTAAGGCTGCCAAGAGGACTTGAAAGCCGGGCAGAATTGCAGGAAACCGATTTCAGGAGGTAGACTGGAATTGCATTTAAAGCATAGGAAAAGAGGCAGAAGGTCGACAATGATGCACTTGGCCAAAAAGGGCGTATGCGTTTTTTCCTGAATATATTCAGGAAAAAACGCATACGCCCTTTTTGGCCAACCAAGCAAGCTTGCAAAGGAAATCTGCACTACAATGAAGTCTCACTTCCCCCCCGTCAAAAGGGCCATCTGAAAAAAGTGTAAAATCCAGAAAGGCAGGACAGGCCATGGAGAACTGGGAGCCTTGTTATGCTGATGGGCGGGATGTAAATTGCCAACAGCCACTCCGGACAAGTGTATGGTGTTTCCTGAAACATCTAAAAAACAAACCAACAGAGCCTAGGGCACTTCCACTTATGGTCCTATAGCTTAGGGAAATTAAAATCAAAAAGACACAGCCACCCCTAAATTTGGGACGGCTCTGTTTACAAGAAACTCTTTTACGGGACAAGTTCAATATCGCAGAAAGTGAAAAATGGATAAAGAAGGTGTGGTACTTACGTACAATGCAATATCACTCAGCAATGAAATCTATGTCATCAGGCCCATAGCAGCATAATGAGTGGATTCAGGTATGATGATTCTAACTGAAATAAGTCACACAGAAAAAGAAACATCATAAGATATCACTAATACATGGAATGTAAACTTGCCTACACCGGAACTGGATTACAAAACACAACAGGTTCTCAAATGTAGAAAACCAAGTTATGCTTGCTTAAGGGGAAAGGTGAGTTGGGGTGCTGCATAAAACCAGAGAGTGAAATGAGCACAGATAAAGTTCCTTAAGCCAAATATGTAATAGACAAGAGCTACTCCTTGCTCAACGAAATGGACTCAAAACCCCATATTAAACGCCTAAGAATGTACCTGACTAGTAAGTATCTTAAAACCTATGGATTGTTATGTCTCCGAAAGAGAATCAAGCATGTGTACAGGGTCATAAACGCAGCAGTGATAGGATTGGAGAGGTTCGGTGAGCAAATGAAGACCCTTTGAAATCATATTGCATGGTACCCATTCCACGGGTCTCAACTCTCCAGGTTTAAGGGATTCTTCCTTCAGCTAAAACATGCATGTGGAACCCAGAGTATGATCAACCGTGTGATCGGGAGACGTGTTCCAATATGTCTCAGTTCTTGTCCCCTGGTACTCGGGTGCAACATTCCAGAGGCTTTACTAACTCTCTCCCAACTTGGAGAGTCAGTGCCTTTAACTTCCTGTTTGGCCCAGTTTGCAATTTCTGCGGAAGATGAACAGGAATAGGGAGAACCAATGAGAGATTAGCTGCAGTTGTCTGGACGGGCAAATTTAACTCTCATTTCCCACCAGGGAGAGGAATTAACCAAAATCTCCGTGTGCCGTGTCGGAACCAGATTAGGGCCTGAAGCAATCCTGCGGTGTTGCGGCTAGCTCACAAGAAAGCGAGTTGAAGAAAGGAGCTCAGGGGCACTGTAATTCACAAACCTGCAGAGTTATAAATGACAGCTATCATCCAAAAATATACTGAAGTAAGCATGCCAAGAGGACGTGAAAGCGGGGCAGAATTGCAGGAAACCGATTTCAGGAGGTAGAATGGAATTGCATTTAAAGCATAGGAAAAGAGGCAGAACGTCAACAATGATGCACTTGGCCAAAAAGGGCGTATGCGTTTTTTCCTGAATATATTCAGGGAAAAACGCATACACCCTTTTTGGCCAACCAAGCAAGCTTGCAAAGGAAATCTGCACTACAATGCAGTCTCACTTCCCCCCGGTCAAAAGGGCCATCTGAAAAAAGTGTAAAATCCAGAAAGGCAGGACAGGCCATGGAGAACTGGGAGACTTGTTATGTTGATTGGCGGGATGTAAATTGCCAACAGCCACTGGGGAGAAGTGTATGGTGCTTCCTGAAACATCTAAAAAACAAAGCAACAGAGCCTAGGGCACTTCCACTTATGGTCCTATAGCTTAGGGAAATTAAAATCAAAAAGACACAGCCACCCCAATATTTGGGACGGCTCTGTTTACAAGAACCTCATTTACGGTACAAGTTCAATATCGCAGAAAGTGAAAAATTGATAAAGAATTTGTGGTATTTACGTACAATGCAATATCACTCAGCAATGAAATCTATGTCATCAGGCCTGTAGCAGCATAATGAGTGAATTCAGGTATGATGATTCTAACTGAAATAAGGCACACAGAAAAAGAAACATCATAAGATATCACTAATACACGGAATGTAAACTTGGCTACACAGGAACTGGATTACAAAACAGAACAGGATCTCAAATTTAGAAAGCCAACTTATGCTTGCTTAAGGGGAAAGGTGAGTTGGGGTGCTGCATAAAACCAGAGATTGAAATAAGCACAGATAAAGTTCCTTAAGCCAAATATGTAATACAAAAGAGCTACTCCTTGCTCAACGAAATGGACTCAACACCCCATATTAAACACCTAAGAATGTAGCTGACTAGTAAGTATCTTAAAACCTATGGATTGCTACGTCTCCAAAAGAGAATCAAGCGTGTGTACAGGGGCATAAATGCAGCAATGATAGGATTGGAGAGGTTTGGTGAGCAAATGAAGACCCTTTGAAATCATATTGCATGGTACCCATTCCACGGGTTTCAACTCTCCAGGTTTAAGGGATTCTTCCTTCAGCTAAAGCATGCATGTGGAACCCAGAGTATGATCAACCGTGTGATCGGGAGACGTGTTCCAATATGTCTCAGTTCTCTTCCCCTGGTACTCGGGTGCAACATTCCAGACGCTTTATTAACACTCTCCCGACTTGGAGAGTCAGTGCCTTTAAACTCCTGTTTGGACCAGTTTGCAATTTCTGCGGAAGATGAACAAGAATAGGAAGAACCAATGAGATACTAGCTGGAGGTGTCTGAACGGGCAAATTTAACTCTCATTTCCCACCAGGAAGAGGAATTAACCAAAGGCTCAGCGTGCCGTGCCAGAACCAGATTAGGGCCTGAAGCAATCCTGCAGTGTTACGGCCAGCTCACAAGAAAGCAAGTTGAAGAAAGGAGCTCAGGGGCACTGTAATTCACAAACCTGCAGAGTTATAAATGACAGCTATCATCCAAAAATATACTCAAGTAAGGCTGCCAAGCGGACTTGAAAGCGGGGCAGAATTGCAGGAAACCGATTTCAGGAGGTAGACTGGAATTGCATTTAAAGCATAGGAAAAGAGGCAGAACGTCCACAATGATGCATTTGGCCAAAAAGGGCGTATGTGTTTCTTCCTGAATATATTCAGGAAAAAATGCATACGCCCTTTTTGGCCAACCAAGCAAGCTTGCAAAGGAAATCTGCACTGCAATGAAGTCTCACTTCCCCCAGGTCAAAAGGGCCATCTGAAAAAAGTGTAAAATCCAGAAAGGCAGGACAGGCCATGGAGAACTGGGAGCCTTGTTATGCTGATGGGCGGGATGTAAATTGCCAACAGCCACTGGGGAGAAGTGTATGGTGTTTCCTGAAACATCTAAAAAACATAGGAACAGAGCCTAGGGCACTTCCACTTATGGTCCTATAGCTTAGGGAAATTAAAATCAAAAAGGCACAGCCACGCCAAAGTTTGGGACGGCTCTGTTTACAAGACCCTCGTTTACGGTACAAGTTCAATATCGCAGAAAGTGAAAAATGGACAAAGAAGTTTTGGTACTTACGTACAATGCAATATCACTCAGCAATGAAATCTATGTCATCATTCCCGTAGCAGCATAATGAGTGGATTCAGGTATGATGATTCTAACTGAGATAAGTCACACAGAAAAAGAAACATCATAAGATATCACTAATACACGGAATGTAAACTTGCTACACAGGAACTGAATTACAAAACAAAACAGGGTCTCAAATTTAGAAAACCAACTTATGCTTGCTTAAGGGGAAAGGGGAGTTGGGGTGCTGCATAAAACCAGAGATTGAAATGAGCACAGATAAAGTTCCTTAAGCCACTTATGTATTAGACAAGAGCTACTCCTTGCTCAACGAAATGGACTCAACACCCCATATTAAACGCCGAAGTATGTGTCTGACTAGTAATTATCTTAAAACCTATGGATTGCTATGTCTCCGAAAGAGAATCAGGCATGTGTACAGGGGCATAAATGCAGCAGTGATAGGATTGGAGAGGTTCGGTGAGCAAATGAAGACCCTTTGAAGTCATATTGCATGGTACCCATTCCACGGGTCTCAATTCTCCAGGTTTAAGGGATTCTTCCTTCAGCTAAAACATGCTTGTGGAACCCAGAGTATGATCAACTGTGTGATCGGGAGACGTGTTCCAATATGTCTCAGTTCTCGTCCCCTGGTACTCGGGTGCAACATTCCAGACGCTTTATTAACACTCTCCCGACTTGGAGAGTCAGTGCCTTTAAACTCCTGTTTGGACCAGTTTGCAATTTCTGCAGAAGATGAACAAGAATAGGGAGAACCAATGAGAGACTAGCTGGAGGTGTCTGGACGGGAAAATTTAACTCTCATTTCCCACCAGGAAGAGGAATTAACCAAAGGCTCAGCGTGCCGTGCCAGAACCAGATTAGGGCCTGAAGCAATCCTGCAGTGTTGCGGCCAGCTCACAAGAAAGCAAGTTGAAGAAAGGAGCTCAGGGGCACTGTAATTCACAAACCTGCAGAGTTATAAATGACAGCTATCGTCCAAAAATATACTGAAGTAAGGCTGCCAAGAGGACTTGAAAGCGGGGCAGAATTGCAGGAAACCGATTTCAGGAGGTAGACTGGAATTACATTTAAAGCATAGGAAAAGAGGCAGAACGTCGACAATGATGCACTTGGCCAAAAAGGGCGTATGCGTTTTTTCCTGAATATATTCAGGAAAAAACGCATACGCCCTTTTTGGCCAACCAAGCAAGCTTGCAAAGGAAATCTGCAGTACAATGAAGTCTCACTTCCCCCCGGTCAAAAGGGCCATCTGAAAAAAGTGTAAAATCTAGAAAGGCAGAACAGGCCATGGAGAACTGGGAGCCTTGTTATGCTGATGGGCGGGATGTAAATTGCCAACAGCCACTTGGGAGAAGTGTATGGTGTTTCCTGAAACATCTAAAAAACAAAGCAACAGAGCCTAGGGCACTTACACTTATAGTCCTATAGCTTAGGGAAATTAAAATCAAAAAGACACAGCCACCCCAAAGTTTGGGACCTCTCTGTTTACAAGAACCTCATTTACGGTAGAAGTTCAATATCGCAGAAAGTGAAAAATGGATAAAGAAGTTGTGGTAGTTACGTACAATGCAATATCACTCAGCAATGAAATCTATGTCATCAGGCCCGTAGCAGCATAGACTGGATTCAGGTATAATGATTCTCACTGAAATAAGTCACACAGAAAAAGAAACATCATAAGATATCACTAATACACGGAATGTAAACTTGGCTACACAGGAACTGGATTACAAAACAGAAGAGGGTCTCAAATTTAGAAAACCAACTTATGCTTGCTTAAGGGGAAAGGTGAGTTGGGGTGCTACATAAAACCAGAGATTGAAATGAGCACAGATAAAGTTCCTTAAGCCAAATATGGAATAGACAAGAGCTACTCCTTGCTCAACGAAATGGACTCAACACCCCATATTAAACGCCTAAAAATGTACCTGACTAGTAAGTATCTTAAAACCTATGGATTGCTATGTCTCCGAAAGAGAATCAAGCATGTGTACAGGGGCATAAACGCAGCAGTGATAGGATTGGAGAGGTTCGTTGAGCAAATGAAGACCCTTTGAAGTCATATTGCATGGTACCCATTCCACGGGTCTCAACTCTCCAGCTTTAAGGGATTCTTCCTTCAGCTGAAACATGCATGTGGAACCCAGAGTATGATCAACCGTGTGATTGGGAGACGTGTTCAAATATGTCTCAGTTTTCGTCCGCTGGTACTCAGGTGCAACATTCCAGATGCTTTACTAACACTCTCCCGACTTGGAGAGTCAGTGCCTTTAACCTCCTGCTTAGCCCAGTTTGCAATTTCTGAGGAAGATGAACAGGGATAGGGAGGACCAATGAGAGACTAGCTGGAGGTGTCTGGATGGGCAAATTTAACTCTCATTTCCCACCAGGAATAGCAATTAAGCAAAGGCTCAGCGTGCCGTGCCGGAACCAGATTAGGGCCTGAAGCAATCGTGCAGTGTTGCGGCCAGCTCACAAGAAAGCGAGTTGAAGAAAGGAGCTCAGGGGCACTGTAATTCACAAACCTGCAGAGTTATAAATGACAGCTATCATCCAAAAATATACTGAAGTAAGGCTGCCAAGAGGACTTGAAAGCGGGGCAGAATTGCAGGAAACCGATTTCAGGAGGTAGACTGGAATTGCATTTAAAGCATAGGAAAAGAGGCAGAAGGTCGACAATGATGCACTTGGCCAAAAAGGGCGTATGCGTTTTTTCCTGAATATATTCAGGAAAAAACGCATACGCCCTTTTTGGCCAACCAAGCAAGCTTGCAAAGGAAATCTGCACTACAATGAAGTCTCACTTCCCCCTGGTCAAAAGGGCCATCTGAAAAAAGTGTAAAATCCAGAAAGGCAGGACAGGCCATGGAGAACTGGGAGCCTTGTTATGCTGATGGGCGGGATGTAAATTGCCAACAGCCACTCCGGAGAAGTGTATGGTGTTTCCTGAAACATCTAAAAAACAAAGCAACAGAGCCTAGGGCACTTCCACTTATGGTCCTATAGTTTAGGGAAATTAAAATCAAAAAGACACAGCCACCCCAAAGTTTGGGATGGCTCTGTTTACAAGAACCTCGTTTACGGTAGAAGTTCAATATCACAGAAAGTGAAAAATGGATAAAGCAGTTGTGGTACTTACGTACAATGCAATATCACTCAGCAATGAAATCTATGTCATCAGGCCCGTAGCAGCATAATGAGTGGATTCAGGTATGATGATTCTAACTGAAATAAGTCACACAGAAAAAGAAACATCATAAGATATCACTAATACATGGAATGTAAACTTGGCTACACACGAACTGGATTACAAAACAGAACAGGGTCTCAAATTTAGAAACCCAACTTATGCTTGCTTAAGGGGAAAGGTGAGTTGGGGTGCTGCATAAAACCAGAGATTGAAATGAGCACAGATAAAGTTCCTTAAGCCAAACATGTATTAGACAAGAGCTACTCCTTGCTCAACGAAATGGACTCAAAACCCCATATTAAACGCCTAAGAATGTACCTGACTAGTAAGTATCTTAAAACCTATGGATTGCTATGTCTCCAAAAGAGAATCAAGCGTGTGTACAGGGGCATAAACGCAGCAGTGATAGGATTGGAGAGGTTCGGTGAGCAAATGAAGACCCTTTGAAGTCATATTGCATGGTACCCATTCCACGGGTCTCAACGCTCCAGCTTTAAGGGATTCTTCCTTCAGCTGAAACATGAATGTGGAACCCAGAGTATGATCAACCGTGTGATTGGGAGACGTGTTCAAATATGTCTCAGTTTTCGTCGCTGGTACTCAGGTGCAACATTCCAGACGCTTTACTAACACTCTCCTGACTTGGAGAGTCAGTGCCTTTAACCTCCTGCTTGGCCCAGTTTGCAATTTCTGCGGAAGATGAACAGGGATAGGGAGGACCAATGAGAGACTAGCTGGAGGTGTCTGGAGGGGCAAATTTAACTCTCATTTCCCACCAGGAGTAGCAATTAAGCAAAGGCTCAGCGTGCCGTGCCGGAACCAGATTAGGGCCTGAAGCAATTGTGCGGTGTTGCGGCCAGCTCACAAGAAAGCGAGTTGAAGAAAGGAGCTCAGGGGCACTGTAATTCACAAACCTGCAGAGTTATAAATGACAGCTATCGTCCAAAAATACACTGAAGTAAGGCTGCCAAGAGGACTTGAAAGCGGGGCAGAATTGCAGGAAACCGATTTCAGGAGGTAGACTGGAATTGCATTTAAAGCATAGGAAAAGAGGCAGAACGTCGACAATGATGCACTTGGCCAAACAGGGCGTATGCGTTTTTTCCTGAATATGTTCAGGAAAAAACGCATACGCCCTTTTTGGCCAACCAAGCAAGCTTGCAAAGGAAATCTGCACTACAATGAAGTCTCACTTCCCCCCGGTCAAAAGGGCCATCTGAAAAAAGTGTAAAATCTAGAAAGGCAGAACAGGCCATGGAGAACTGGGAGCCTTGTTATGCTGATGGGCGGGATGTAAATTGCCAACAGCCACTCGGGAGAAGTGTATGGTGTTTCCTGAAACATCTAAAAAACAAAGCAACAGAGCCTAGGGCACTTCCACTTATGGTCCTATAGCTTAGGGAAATTAAAATCAAAAAGACACAGCCACCCCAAAGTTTGGGACCTCTCTGTTTACAAGAACCTCATTTACGGTAGAAGTTCAATATCGCAGAAAGTGAAAAATGGATAAAGAAGTTGTGGTAGTTACGTACAATGCAATATCACTCAGCAATGAAATCTATGTCATCAGGCCCGTAGCAGCATAGACTGGATTCAGGTATGATGATTCTCACTGAAATAAGTCACACAGAAAAAGAAACATCATAAGATATCACTAATCCACGGAATGTAAACTTG
Organism: Orcinus orca; assembly: GCF_937001465.1. Lineage (NCBI taxonomy): Eukaryota > Metazoa > Chordata > Mammalia > Artiodactyla > Delphinidae > Orcinus > Orcinus orca. Next base: position 59,111 of record NW_026044019.1, read on the forward strand.
GCTACACAGGAACTGGATTACAAAACAGAAGAGGGTCTCAAATTTAGAAAACCAACTTATGCTTGCTTAAGGGGAAAGGTGAGTTGGGGTGCTACATAAAACCAGAGATTGAAATGAGCACAGATAAAGTTCCTTAAGCCAAATATGGAATAGACAAGAGCTACTCCTTGCTCAACGAAATGGACTAAACACCCCATATTAAACGCCTAAGAATGTACCTGACTAGTAAGTATCTTAAAACCTATGGATTGCTATGTCTCCAAAAGAGAATCAAGCGTGTGTACAGGGGCATAAACGCAGCAGTGATAGGATTGGAGAGGTTCGGTGAGCAAATGAAGACCCTTTGAAGTCATATTGCATGGTACCCATTCCACGGGTCTCAACTCTCCAGCTTTAAGGGATTCTTCCTTCAGCTAAAGCATGCATGTGGAACCCAGAGTATGATCAATCATGTGATCGGGAGACGTGTTCCAATATGTCTCAGTTCTCGTCCCCTGGTACTCGGGTGCAACATTGCAGATGCTTTACTAACACTCTCCCGACTTGGAGAGATAGTGCCTTTAACCTCCTGTTTGGCCCAGTTTGCAATTTCTGCGGAAGATGAACAGGAATAGGGAGAACCAATGAGAGACTAGCTGGAGGTGTCTGGATGGGCAAATTTAACTCTCATTTCCCACCAAGAAGAGGAATAAAGCAAAGGCTCAGCGTGTCGTGCCGGAACCAGATTAGGGCCTGAAGCAATCCTGCGGTGTTGCGGCCAGCTCACAAGAAAGCGAGTTGAAGAAAGGAGCTCAGGGGCACTGTAATTCACAAACCTGCAGAGTTATAAATGACAGCTATCGTCCAAAAATATACTGAAGTAAGCCTGCCAAGAGGACTTGAAAGCGGGGCAGAATTGCAGGAAACCGATTTCAGGAGGTAGACTGGAATTGCATTTAAAGCATAGGAAAAGAGGCAGAACGTCCACAATGATGCACTTGGCCAAAAAGGGCGTATGCGTTTTTTCCTGAATATATTCAGGAAAAAACGCATACGCACTTTTTGGCCAACCAAGCAAGCTTGCAAAGGAAATCTGCACTACATTGAAGTCTCACTTCCCTCCCGGTCAAAAGGACCATCTGAAAAAAGTGTAAAATCCAGAAAGGCAGGACAGGCCATGGAGAACTGGGAGCCTTGTTATGCTGATGGGCGGGATGTAAATTGCCAACAGCCACTCGGGAGAAGTGTATGGTGTTTCCTGAAACATCTAAAAAACAAAGCAACAGAGCCTAGGGCACTTCCACTTATAGTCCTATAGCTTAGGGAAATTAAAACCAAAAAGACACAGCCACCCCAAAGTATGGGATGGCTTTCTTTACAAGAACCTCGTTTACGGTACAAGTTCAATATCGCAGAAATTGAAAAAAGGATAAAGAAGTTGTGGTAATTACGTACAATGCAATATCACTCAGCAATGAAATCTATGTCATCAGGCCCGTAGCAGCATAGAGTGGATTCAGGTATGATGATTCTAACTGAAATAAGTCACACAGAAAAAGAAACATCATAAGATATCACTAATACACGGAATGTAAACTTGGCTACCCAGGAACTGGATTACAAAACAGAACAGGGTCTCAAATGTAGAAAAGCAACGTATGCTTGTTTAAGGGGAAAGGTGAGTTGGGGTGCTGCATAAAACCAGAGATTGAAATGAGCACAGATAAAGTTCCTTAAGCCAAATATGGAATAGACAAGAGCTACTCCTTGCTCAACGAAATGGACTCAAAACACCATATTAAATGCCTAATAATGTACCTGACTAGTGAGTATGTTAAAACCTATGGATTGCTATGTCTCTGAAAGAGAATCAAGCGTGAGTACAGGGACAAAAACGCAGCAGTGATAGGATTGGAGAGGTTCGGTGAGCAAATGAAGACCCTTTGAAGTCATATTGCATGGTACCCATTCCACGGGTCTCAACTCTCCAGGTTTAAGGGATTCTTCCTTCAGCTGAAATATGCATGTGAAATCCAGAGTATGATCAACCGTGTGATCGGAAGACGTGTTCAAATATGTCTCAGTTCTCCTCCCCTGGCACTCGGGTGTAACATTCCACACGCTTTAGTAACACACTCCCGATTTGGAGAGTCAGTGCCTTTAACCTCCTGTTTGGCCCAGTTTGCAATTTCCGCGGAAGATGAACAGGAATAGGGAGAACCAATGAGAGACTAGCTGGAGGTGTCTGGACGGGCAAATTTAACTCTCATTTCCCACCAGGAAGAGGAATTAAGCAAAGGCTCAGCGTTCCGTGCCGGAACCAGATTAGGGCCTGAAGCAATCCTGCGGTGTTGCGGCCAGCTCACAAGAAAGCGAGTTGAAGAAAGGAGCTCAGGGGCACTGTAATTCACAAACCTGCAGAGTTATAAATGACAGCTATCGTCCAAAAATATACTGAAGTAAGGCTGCCAAGAGGACTTGAAATCGGGGCAAAATTGCAGGAAACCGATTTCAGGAGGTAGACTGGAATTGCATTTAAAGCATAGGGAAAGAGGCAGAACGTCGACAATGATGCACTAGGCCAAAAAGGGCATATGCGTTTTTTCCTGAATATATTCAGGAAAAACAGTATACGCACTTTTTGGCCAACCAAGCAAGCTTGCAAATGAAATCTGCACTACAATGAAGTCTCACTTCCCCCCGGTCAAAAGGGCCATCTGTAAAAAGTGTAAAATCCAGAAAGGCAGGACAGGCCATGGAGAACTGGGAGCCTTGTTATGCTGATGTTCAGGATGTAAATTTCCAACAGCCACTCGGGATAATTGTATGGTGTTTCCTGAAACATCTAAAAAACAAAGCAACAGAGCCTAGAGCACTTCCACTTATGGTCCTACAGCTTAGGGAAATTAAAATCAAAAAGACACAGCCACCCAAAAGTTTGGGACGGCTCTGTTTATAAGAACCTCGTTTACAGTACAAGTTCAATATCGCAGAAAGTGAAAAATGGATAAAGAAGTTGTGGTACTTACGTACAATGCAATATCACTCAGCAATGAAATCTATGTCATCAGGCCCGTAGCAGCATAATGAGTGGATTCAGGTATGATGATTCTAACTGAAATAAGTCACACAGAAAATGAAACATCATAAGATATCACTAATACACGGAATGTAAACTAGGCTACACAGGAACTGGATTACAAAACAGAACAGGGTCTCAAATGTAGAAAACCATCTTATGCTTGCTTAAGGGGAAAGGTGAGTTGGGGTGCTGCAAAAAACCAGAGATTGAAATGAGGACAGATAAGGTTCCTTAAGTCAAATATGTAATAGACAAGAGCTACTCCTTGCTCAACGAAATGGACTCAAAACCCCATATTAAACGCCTAATAATGTAGCTGACTAGTAAGTATCTTAAAACCTATGGATTGCTATGTCTCTGAAAGAGAATCAAGCGTGAGAACAGGGGCATAAACGCAGCAGTGATAGGATTGGAGAGGTTCGGTGAGCAAATGAAGACCCTTTGAAGTCATATTGCATGGTACCCATTCCACGGGTCTCAACTCTCCAGGTTTAAGGGATTCTTCCTTCAGCTAAACATGCATTTGGAACCCAGACTATGATCAACCGTGTGATCGTGAGTCTAGTTCAAATATGTCTCAGTTCTCATCCCCTGGTACTCGGGTGCAACATTCTAGACACTTTACTAACAATCTCCCGACTTGGAGAGTCAGTGCCTTTAACCTCCTGTTTGGCCCAGTTTGCAAATTCCGCGGATGATGAACAGGAATAGGGAGAACCAATGAGAGACTAGCTGGAGGTGTCTGGATGGGCAAATTTAACTCTCATTTCCCACCAGGAAGAGGAATTAAGCAACAGCTCAGCGTGCCGTGCCGGAACCAGATTAGGGCCTGAAGCAATCCTGCGGTGTTGCGGCCAGCTCACAAGAAAGCGAGTTGAAGAAAGGAGCTCAGGGGCACTGTTATCACAAACCTGCAGAGTTATGAATGACAGCTATCGTCCAAAAATATACTGAAGTAAGTCTGCCAAGAGGACTTGAAAGCGGGGCAGAATTGCAGGAAACCGATTTCAGGAGGTAGACTGGAATTGCATTTAAGCATAGGAAAAGAGGCAGAACGTCGACAATGATGCACTTGGCCGAAAAGTGCGTATGCGTTTTTTCCTGCATATATTCAGGAAAAAACGCATACGCCCTTTTTGGCCAAACAAGCAAGCTTGCAAAGGAAATCTGCACTACAATGAAGTCTCACTTCCCCCCCGTCAAAAGGGCCATCTGAAAAAAGTGTAAAATCCAGAAAGGCAGGAAAGGCAATGGAGAACTGGGAGCCTTGTTATGCTGATGGGCGGGATGTAAATTGCCAACAGCCACTCGGGAGAAGTGTATGGTGTTTCCTGAAACATCTAAAAAACAAAGCAACAGAGCCTAGGGCACTTCCACTTATGGTCCTATAGCTTAGGGAAATTAAAATCAAAAAGACACAGCCACCCCATAGTTTGGGACCTCTCTGTTTACAAGAACCTCATTTAAGGTAGAAGTTCAATATCGCAGAAAGTGAAAAATGGATAAAGAAGTTGTGGTAGTTACGTACAATGCAATATCACTCAGCAATGAAATCTATGTCATCAGGCCCGTAGCAGCATAGACTGGATTCAGGATTGATGATTCTCACTGAAATAAGTCACACAGAAAAAGAAACATCATAAGATATCACTAATACACGGAATGTAAACTTGGCTACACAGGAACTGGATTACAAAACAGAAGAGGGTCTCAAATTTAGAAACCCAACTTATGCTTGCTTAAGGGGAAAGGTGAGTTGGGGTGCTACATAAAACCAGAGATTGAAATGAGCACAGATAAATTTCCTTAAGCCAAATATGGAATAGACAAGAGCTACTCGTTGCTCAATGAAATGGACTCAACACCCCATATTAAACGCCTAAGAATGTACCTGACTAGTAAGTATCTTAAAACCTATGGATTGCTATGTCTCCAAAAGAGAATCAAGCGTGTGTACAGGGGCATAAACGCAGCAGTGATAGGATTGGAGAGATTCGGTGAGCAAATGAAGACCCTTTGAAGTCATATTGCATGGTACCCATTCCACGGGTCTCAACTCTCCAGGTTTAAGGGATTCTTCCTTCAGCTAAAGCATGCATGTGGAACCCAGAGTATGATCAATCATGTGATCGGGAGACCTGTTCCAATATGTCTCAGTTTTCGACCGCTGGTACTCAGGTGCAATATTCCAGATGCTTTACTAACACTCTCCCGACTTGGAGAGTCAGTGCCTTTAACCTCCTGCTTGGCCCAGTTTGCAATTTCTGCGGAAGATGAACAGGGATAGGGAGGACCAATGAGAGACTAGCTGGAGGTGTCTGGACGGGAAAATTTAACTCTCATTTCCCACCAGGAAGAGCAATTAAGCAAAGGCTCAGCGTGCCGTGCCGGAACCAGATTAGGGCCTGAAGCAATCGTGCGGTGTTGCGGCCAGCTCACAAGAAAGCGAGTTGAAGAAAGGAGCTCAGGGGCACTGTAATTCACAAACCTGCAGAGTTATAAATGACAGCTATCGTCCAAAAATATACTGAAGTAAGGCTGCCAAGAGGACTTGAAACCCGGGCAGAATTGCAGGAAACCGATTTCAGGAGGTAGACTGGAATTGCATTTAAAGCATAGGAAAAGAGGCAGAAGGTCGACAATGATGCACTTGGCCAAAAAGGGCGTATGCGTTTTTTCCTGAATATATTCAGGAAAAAACGCATACGCCCTTTTTGGCCAACCAAGCAAGCTTGCAAAGGAAATCTGCACTACATTGAAGTCTCACTTCCCTCCCGGTCAAAAGGACCATCTGAAAAAAGTGTAAAATCCAGAAAGGCAGGACAGGCCATGGAGAACTGGGAGCCTTGTTATGCTGATGGGCGGGATTTAAATTGCCAACAGTCACTGGGGAGAAGTGTATGGTGTTTCCTGAAACATATAAAAAACAAAGCAACAGAGCCTAGGGCACTTCCACTTATTGTCATATAGCTTAGGGAAATTAAAATCAAAAAGACACAGCCACCCCAAAGTTTGGGATGGCTCTGTTTACAAGAACCTCGTTTACGGTACAAGTTCAATATCGCAGAAAGCGAAAAATGGATAAAGAATTTGTGGTACTTACGTACAATGCAATATCACTCAGCAATGAAATCTATGTCATCATTCCCGTAGCAGCATAATGAGTGGATTCAGGTATGATGATTCTAACTGAAATAAGTCACACAGAAAAAGAAACGTCATAAGGTATCACTAATCCACGGAATGTAAACTTGGCTACACAGGCACTGAATTACAAAACAGAACAGGTTCTCAAATTTAGAAAACCAACTTATGCTTGCTTAAGGGGAAAGGTGAGTTGGGGTGCTGCATAAAACCAGAGATTGAAATGAGCACAGATAAAGTTCCTTAAGCCAAATATGTAATATACAAGAGCTACTCCTTGCTCAACGAAATGGACTCAACACCCCATATTAAACGCCTAAGAATGTACCTGACTAGTAAGTATCTTAAAACCTATGGATTGCTATGTCTCCAAAAGAGAATCAAGCGTGTGTACAGGGGCATAAACGCAGCAGTGATAGGATTGGAGAGTTTCGGTGAGCAAACGAAGACCCTTTGAAGTCATATTGCATGGTACCCATTCCACGGGTCTCAACTCTCCAGCTTTAAGGGATTCTTCCTTCAGCTGAAACATGCATGTGGAACCCAGAGTATGATCAACCGTGTGATTGGGGGAGGTGTTCAAATATGTCTCAGTTTTCGTCCGCTGGTACTCAGGTGCAACATTCCAGACGCTTTACTAACACTCTCCCGACTTGGAGAGTCAGTGCCTTTAACCTCCTGCTTGGCCCAGTTTGCAAATTCTGCGGAAGATGAACAGGGATAGGGAGGACCAATGAGAGACTAGCTGGAGGTGTCTGGACGGGCAAATTTAACTCTCATTTCCCACCAGGAGTAGCAATTAAGCAAAGGCTCAGCGTGCCGTGCCGGAACCAGATTAGGGCCTGAAGCAATCGTGCGGTGTTGCGGCCAGCTCACAAGAAAGCGAGTTGAAGAAAGGAGCTCAGGGGCACTGTAATTCACAAACCTGCAGAGTTATAAATGACAGCTATCGTCCAAAAATATACTGAAGTAAGGCTGCCAAGAGGACTTGAAAGCCGGGCAGAATTGCAGGAAACCGATTTCAGGAGGTAGACTGGAATTGCATTTAAAGCATAGGAAAAGAGGCAGAAGGTCGACAATGATGCACTTGGCCAAAAAGGGCGTATGCGTTTTTTCCTGAATATATTCAGGAAAAAACGCATACGCCCTTTTTGGCCAACCAAGCAAGCTTGCAAAGGAAATCTGCACTACAATGAAGTCTCACTTCCCCCCGGTCAAAAGGGCCATCTGAAAATAGTGTAAAATCTAGAAAGGCAGAACAGGCCATGCAGAACTGGGAGCCTTGTTATGCTGATGGGCGGGATGTAAATTGCCAACAGCCACTCGGGAGAAGTGTATGGTGTTTCCTGAAACATCTAAAAAACAAAGCAACAGAGCCTAGGGCACTTCCACTTATAGTCCTATAGCTTAGGGAAATTAAAATCAAAAAGACACAGCCACCCCAAAGTTTGGGACCTCTCTGTTTACAAGAACCTCATTTACGGTAGAAGTTCAATATCGCAGAAAGTGAAAAATGGATAAAGAAGTTGTGGTAGTTACGTACAATGCAATATCACTCAGCAATGAAATCTATGTCATCAGGCCCGTAGCAGCATAGACTGGATTCAGGTATGATGATTCTCACTGAAATAAGTCACACAGAAAAAGAAACATCATAAGATATCACTAATACACGGATTGTAAACTTGGCTACACAGGAACTGGATTACAAAACAGAACAGGGTCTCAAATTTAGAAAACCAACTTATGCTTGCTTAAGGGGAAAGGTGAGTTGGGGTGCTACATAAAACCAGAGATTGAAATGAGCACAGATAAAGTTCCTTAAGCCAAATATGGAATAGACAAGAGCTACTCCTTGCTCAACAAAATGGACTCAACACCACATATTAAACGCCTAAGAATGTACCTGACTAGTAAGTATCTTAAAACCTATGGATTGCTATGTCTCCGAAAGAGAATCAAGCGTGTGTACAGGGGCATAAACGCAGCAGTGATAGGATTGGAGAGGTTCGTTGAGCAAATGAAGACCCTTTGAAGTCATATTGCATGGTACCCATTCCACGGGTCACAACTCTCCAGGTTTAGGGATTCTTCCTTCAGCTGAAACATGCATGTGGAACCCAGAGTATGATCAACCGTGTGATTGGGAGATGTGTTCAAATATGTCTCAGTTTTCGTCCGCTGGTACTCAGGTGCAACATTCCAGACGCTTTCCTAACACTCTCCCGACTTGGAGAGTCAGTGCCTTTAACCTCCTGCTTAGCCCAGTTTGCAATTTCTGAGGAAGATGAACAGGGATAGGGAGGACCAATGAGAGACTAGCTGGAGGTGTCTGGACGGGCAAATTTAACTCTTATTTCCCACCAGGAAGAGGAATTAACCAAAGGCTCAGCGTGCCATGCCGGAACCAGATTAGGGCCTGAAGCAATCGTGCGGTGTTGCGGCCAGCTCACAAGAAAGTGAGTTGAAGAAAGGAGCTCAGGGGCACTGTAATTCACAAACCTGCAGAGTTGTAAATGACAGCTATCGTCCAAAAATATACTGAAGTAAGGCTGCCAAGAGGACTTGAAAGCGGGGCAGAATTGCAGGAAACCGATTTCAGGAGGTAGACTGGAATTGCATTTAAAGCATAGGAAAAGAGGCAGAACGTCGACAATGATGCACTTGGCCAAAAAGGGCGTATGCGTTTTTTCCTGAATATATTCACGAAAAAACGCATACGCGCTTTTTAGCCAACCAAGCAAGCTTGCAAAGGAAATCTGCACTACAATGAAGTCTCACTTCCCCCTGGTCAAAAGGGCCATCTGAAAAAAGTGTAAAATCCAGAAAGGCAGGACAGGCCATGGAGAACTGGGAGCCTTGTTATGCTGATGGGCGGGATGTAAATTGCCAACAGCCACTCGGGAGAAGTGTATGGTGTTTCCTGAAACATCTAAAAAACAAAGCAACAGAGCCTAGGGCACTTCCACTTATGGTCCTATAGCTTAGGGAAATTAAAATCAAAAAGACACAGCCACCCCAAAGTTTGGGATGGCTCTGTTTACAAGAACCTCGTTTACGGTACAAGTTCAATATCACAGAAATTGAAAAATGGATAAAGCAGTTGTGGTACTTACGTACAATGCAATATCACTCAGCAATGAAATCTATGTCATCAGGCCCGTAGCACCATAATGAGTGGATTCAGGTATGATGATTCTAACTGAAATAAGTCACACAGAAAAAGAAACATCATAAGATATCACTAATACATGGAATGTAAACTTGGCTACACACGAACTGGTTTACAAAACAGAACAGTGTCTCAAATTTAGAAAACCAACTTATGCTTGCTTAAGGGGAAAGGTGAGTTGGGGAGCTGCATAAAACCAGAGATTGAAATGAGCACAGATAAAGTTGCTTAAGCCAAACATGTAATAGGCAAGAGCTACTCCTTGCTCAACGAAATGGACTCAACATCCCATATTAAACGCCTAAGAATGTAGCTGACTAGTAAGTATCTTAAAACCTATGGATTGCTATGTCTCCAAAAGAGAATCAAGCGTGTGTACAGGGGCATAAACACAGCAGTGATAGGATTGGAGAGGTTCGGTGAGCAAATGAAGACCCTTTGAAGTCATATTGCATGGTACCCATTCCATGGGTCTCAACTCTCCAGCTTTAAGGGATTCTTCCTTCAGCTAAAGCATGCATGTGGAACCCAGAGTATGATCAACCATGTGATCGGGAGACGTGTTCCAATATGTCTCAGTTCTCGTCCCCTGGTACTCGGGTGCAACATTGCAGATGCTTTACTAACAATCTCCCGACTTGGAGAGATAGTGCCTTTAACCTCCTGTTTGGCCCAGTTTGCAGTTTCTGTGGAAGATGAACAGGAATAGGGAGAACCAATGAGAGACTAGCTGGAGGTGTCTGGATGGGCAATTTTAACTCTCATTTCCCACCAAGAAGAGGAATTAACCAAAGGCTCAGCGTGTCATGCCGGAACCAGATTAGGGCCTGAAGCAATCCTGTGGTGTTGCGGCCAGCTCAAAAGAAAGTGAGTTGAAGAAAGGAGCTCAGGGACACTGTAATTCACAAACCTGCAAAGTTATAAATGACAGCTATCGTCCAAAAATATACTGAAGTAAGACTGCCAAGACGACTTGAAAGCGGGGCAGAATTGCAGGAAACCGATTTCAGGAGGTACACTGCAATTGCATTTAAAGCATAGGAAAAGAGGCAGAACGTCCACAATGATGCACTTGGCCAAAAAGGGCGTATGCGTTTTTTCCTGAATATATTCAGGAAAAAAGGCATACGCACTTTTTGGCCAACCAAGCAAGCTTGCAAAGGAAATCTGCACTACATTGAAGTCTCACTTCCCTCCCGGTCAAAAGGACCATCTGAAAAAAGTGTAAAATCCAGAAAGGCAGGACAGGCCATGGAGAACTGGGAGCCTTGTTATGCTGATGGGCGGGATGTAAATTGCCAACAGTCACTGGGGAGAAGTGTATGGTGTTTCCTGAAACATCTAAAAAACAAAGCAACAGAGCCTAGGGCACTTCCACTTATGGTCCTATAGCTTAGGGAAATTAAATTCAAAAAGACACAGCCACCCCAAAGTTTGGGATGGCTCTGTTTACAAGAACCTCGTTTACGGTACAAGTTCAATATCGCAGAAAGCGAAAAATGGATAAAGAATTTGTGGTACTTACGTACAATGCAACATCACTCAGCAATGAAATCTATGTCATCATTCCCGTAGCAGCATAATGAGTGGATTCAGGTATGATGCTTCTAACTGAAATAAGTCACACAGAAAAAGAAACGTCATAAGATATCACTAATACATGGAATGTAAACTTGGCTACACAGGAACTGGATTACAAAACAGAACAGGGTCTTAAATTTAGAAAACCAACTTATGCTTGTTTAAGGGGAAAGGTGAGTTGGGGTGCTGCATAAAACCAGAGATTGAAATGAGCACAGATAAAGTTCCTTAAGCCAAATATGGAATAGACAAGAGCTACTCCTTGCTCAACGAAATGGACTCAACACCCCATATTAAACGCCTAAGAATGTACCTGACTAGTAAGTATCTTAAAACCTATGGATTGCTATGTCTCCGAAACAGAATCAAGCGTGTGTACAGGGGCATAAACGCAGCAGTGATAGGATTGGAGAGGTTCGGTGAGCAAATGAAGACCCTTTGAAGTCATATTGCATGGTACCCATTCCACGGGTCTCAACTCTCCAGCTTTAAGGGATTCTTCCTTCAGCTGAAACATGCATGTGGAACCCAGAGTATGATCAACCGTGTGATTGGGAGACGTGTTCAAATATGTCTCAGTTTTCGACCGCTGGTACTCAAGTGCAACATTCCAGATGCTTTACTAACACTCTCCCGACTTGGAGAGTCAGTGCCTTTAACCTCCTGCTTGGCCCAGTTTGCAATTTCTGCGGAAGATGAACAGGGATAGGGAGGACCAATGAGAGACTAGCTGGAGGTGTCTGGACGGGCAAATTTAACTCTCATTTCCCACCAGGAAGAGCAATAAAGCAAAGGCTCAGCGTGCCGTGCCGGAACCAGATTAGGGCCTGAAGCAATCGTGCGGTGTTGCGGCCAGCTCACAAGAAAGCGAGTTGAAGAAAGGAGCTCAGGGGCACTGTAATTTACAAACCTGCAGAGTTATAAATGACAGCTATCGTCCAAAAATATACTGAAGTAAGGCTGCCACGAGGACTTGAAAGCGGGGCAGAATTGCAGGAAACCAATTTCAGGAGGTAGACTGGAATTGCATTTAAAGCATAGGAAAAGAGGCAGAACGTCGACAATGATGCACTTGGCCAAAAAGGGCGTATGCATTGTTTCGTGAATATATTCAGGAAAAAACGCATACGCCCTTTTTGGCCAACCAAGCAAGCTTGCAAAGGAAATCTGCACTACAATGAAGTCTCACTTCCCCCAGGTCAAAAGGGCCATCTGAAAAACGTGTAAAATCCAGAAAGGCAGGACCGGCCATGGAGAACTGGGAGCCTTGTTATGCTGATGGGCGGGATGTAAATTGCCAACAGCCACTCGGGAGAAGTGTATGGTGTTTCCTGAAACATCTAAAAAACAAAGCAACAGAGCCTAGGGCACTTCCACTTATGGTCCTATAGCTTAGGGAAATTAAAATCAAAAAGACACAGCCACCCCAAAGTTTGGGATGGCTCTGTTTACAAGAACCTCATTTACGGTACAAGTTCAATATCGCAGAAAGCGAAAAATGGATAAAGAAGTTGTGGTACTTACGTACAATGCAATATCACTCAGCAATGAAATCTATGTCATCATTCCCGTAGCAGCATAACGAGTGGATTCAGGTATGATGATTCTAACTGAAATAAGTCACACAGAAAAAGAAATGTCATAAGATATCACTAATACACGGAATGTAAACTTGGCTACACAGGAACTGGATTACAAAACAGAACAGGGTCTCAAATTTAGAAAAGCAACTTATGCTTGTTTAAGGGGAAAGGTGAGTTGGGGTGCTGCATAAAACCAGAGATTGAAATGAGCACAGATAAAGTTCCTTAAGCCAAATATGGAATAGACAAGAGCTACTCCTTGCTCAACGAAATGGACACAACACCCCATATTAAAAGCCTAAGAATGTACCTGACTAGTAAGTATCTTAAAACCTATGGATTGCTATGT